>NC_045542.1:1858605-1997118 GCF_009769535.1 Thamnophis elegans | reverse complement strand
AGAGCTCTCGGAGGCTGAATCGGCCCCTCCTGTGCTCAGGGTAACCTTAACCCCACTGGGCTCCTGCCAAACAGATGCAGGGGACTGGAACGGGCCCAAGCAGAGCTCGGCGCTTGTGAGTATTTTAGGAAAACTCAACGCTAGCTCGCTCTCTCTCTCTCTGTGTGTGTGTGTGTGTGGTGTGTGTGTATTAAAGGGCCACTTCTCTCTTCTCTTTGTGTTAATTCCTTTTCTGCAGTTTGTAGTTCCATTTCCTATCTCCCCCCATCCCGCTCTTCTTGCATTTGGGAGAGAGCATGCAGTAGAGAAATGGGTTTCCTGCATTTTCAAAATATCCCCTTCACGCCCTTCCTTGATTTTTTCCCCTTCTCTCCCTTACCTACCCCCGCCCCCGTCCACCCAAAGCCAAGAGCTCACATTTCTGTTTATTGATTGATTCATTCTCTGAGAGAAACCACATTTTAAAATAACTTTTATTAAAGCCGAGAGAGAGAGAGAGAGAGAGAGAGAGAGAGAGAGAGAGAGAGAGAGAGAGAGAGAGAGAGAGAGAGAGAGAGAGAGAGAGAGAGAGAGAGAGAGACAAAGAAGGGGGGAGCTGTCCAGGCCCAGGATAGTTGGCAGCCTTGAAGCTTCCAGAGGCCCAGTTGGGGTAGGAAAGGATCTCCTGCTTTGTCCAAGCAAGCATAACATTCACTCCACACTGTTGGGGAGGCCTTGTTATAAACAGAATTCAGTGTCAAATAGTTGCTGGCAGATACTCTGTCGGGGATGCCATGGTGATATGGCAGCCCCCCCCCGGGAAAGATTCAAAGAGGACTTGCAGATTGCCTTGTCCTGTAGACAGTCTCCAGTCTCCTAAAAATCGCATTTCCCTCTCTCCCCAAAGTGGGAGAACCAAATTGGAAGGGCGGGGGGGGGAAATGCTCCATGTGATTTTAGATAGGGAAAACATGAACTAAGAAGGCAATTGAATAAAGTTAAATGGGTGGGTGCCGTGGGGAAGGATGCCCCGGAGATTAAAGCATGAATAAAAACCAATTCCCATACTCTGGGAAGGCAAAAGGGGATATTTGGTGACCAGAAGAGCAGACAGCAAGAGTCGAAAAAATTTCTCCGAGCGCATCCTTAAGCTCGCTGACTCAAGAAAGTTTAATATGTTGTGGTTATTGAGAGAATAATTGGGGATTTTCCATGAATTTATGGAAATGTAGCCCAATCTTGTTTATTTATTAGGCTAATTCACAACATACAACTACAGAAATAAATAGTTCTTAAAAGTTTTTATTGTTTGAAATACTGGAACTTTTCTTATATACTGCCTCCTACTGGAGATAGAACAGCATGGCAAGTGATGGAACTGGCTTTCTGGCCCACTCTTGATGGCTCATAACCTGAATGCATAGATCAGTGTTTCTCAACCTTGGCGACTTGAAGATGTCTGGACTTCAAGTCCCAGAATTCCCCAGCCAGCATTCGCTGTCTGGGGAATTCTGGGACTTGAAGTCCAGACATCTTCAAGTTGCCAAGGTTGAGAAACACTGGTATAGATAGTAGTATAGCCATTATTGTCGAAATTGGTTAGATAGATACAAGGATTATATTTCAGTTTTGTTTTTGTTTTTTTTACTCTGGAGGTCCTTTATATTGTATTATTATAATTGTAGTTTGTCATAGTATTGCTTTATCCTAGGTTTATTATGATAAATAAAATTGTTACACTTCCTTTTCTGACATTCTTGTATCTCTTAGCTTGCTTTCCTACCATGATAAATGCTGCACCCAGTCTGCCACTTCTGTGTTTATAAACTAGGACCAAGTTACTTTCCCCCATCTCAGTTACTTTATAGATGCTGCATTGTAACTCAATGTAACTGCATTGTAACGTAAATCACAGGGGGAAACCCTAAGGATGATAGGCCACGCAGTCCAATGCCTTTAGAGAGCATGAGATTGCAGATTTCTTTTTTTTTGCAGTAATAATCAACAAATCTGCCAGTGGATTACATTTGAACTATTCAAGGAACACCCACGCTGATGGGGATGGAGGAATATGTATTTCAAGAGTGAAAGTTTGGGAGATCAAAAGAGTCATTTGTAGGAGTGGCATTATATTCTACCAATTGAAAATGATCCAACTATTGTGGTTTCCTGGTGCTGCTGCAATAGATTTACATGGTGTTTATGAGGTTCATGCCAAAGACAGGACCAAACATTTCTTCCAGATATTGCAAGAAAGATGTGAACATTCTTATATTCTAGTATGAATTTATATATTGCATAACAAATATTTCTTGAATCTGTTTTGCTGAAGAACGTTCAGTTGACAAGTATCCACTCTCAGTTATTCTGAAAAACAATTAGGTTTTTTTGGTGACAAATCTGTTGACTTTTAACCTTTGAGTCTCAATTTCTAAATTCTGTGTCAGATGTGACCATCTGAAGATCCATCCTGCTCCACCCATATAGATGATTGTAAATGAATAGCGGTAAAGTTATTGTGTCAATAAGCAATCAAGATTCAAGCCTGAAGGGCTTTTGAAATGACCTGTTTGCACAATTCAGGTAAGGCTCTAAGGCGCTTACCGGAATGCCTGCTGTTATGTTATAGTTACGAGTTCTTGAATGCGATCTTGCTTCATGCAGATCTAAGATGTAGAGGCAATACTTGATCAGATGTGTGTTCTAGAATATGCCCTCACATCTTCTGCAAGGGAACTCAGGGTACCCTTGAAGCCGAGGTGGCGCAGTGGTTAAATGCAGCACTGCAGGCTACTTCAGCTGACTGCAGTTCTGCAGTTCGGCTGTTCAAATCTCACCGGCTCAAAAGTTGACTCAGCCTTCCATCCTTCCGAGGTGGATAAAATGAGGACCCGGATTGTTGTTGGGGGCGATATGCTGACTCTGTAAACCGCTTAGAGAAGGCTGAAAGCCCTATGAAGCGGTATATAAGTCTAACTGCTTTTGCTATTGCTATTGACATTGTTAAAAAAAAAAAAGAGTTTCCTGCAAGTAGAAAGTTTAAAAAATCATTGCTGGCCAGAAAGTAGAGAGTCTCTGAATTCGTGTTCAGTTTAGCGTAGTTTCGTGCAGTTCTTTGATTATTCTATAAACACAGGAAATTCCAGTTTTAGAATCATGTGTGAAACCTTTTCTGAGCATGCTAACAGTCAACTGCGTCTTCCAAGGTGGTAAGTTGCCAGACTGATATTTGTACAAAGAATAAGTCATTGGCTATGTCTCCCTGAAAAATGCAGAAATATACTTTGAGACACCCTCCTTCCAAAAACAGAAACAGTGGCTGAGAGACATTACGTAGCCCCCCCCCCTACCCTAATATCTTTTGAGAATAGGTTTGACAGTTTGCCAATAAGATTGAACTGTTTGTCTTCCTTTTTTTATCTGCTCAGTTGAATGGATTTTGGCTTTTACATCCAGTGGTGTGTCTTTTGGTCCGTACACCCATTGAGCAGATTTTTCATTGCCATTTTTTGAGGAGGGGGTTTCTTAGGATGCTGGGAGTCTTTCCATCCTGTTGCTATGCCGCCATTTTAGGGGAATGCATGGTTGGCAGTATGTTCCTATCTCACTCCTATTTCTGTCTCCTTCTCCTTCATCAAATGGCTGCAGCAAGCACAGGCTGCTCATAAAACCTGGCTGCCAACGGGCACCGGGGCAGTGCCAAGTCTTCTCTTAAAGAGACAGACACCTTTTTCTTCTTCCACGATTAACTGTCCAGCTACAATTAGGCAGCAAAGAAGGTGAGGTTTCAGTACGAAAATATATATTTCTACCATCTATACCACAGTTTCCTTTTTTTCCCCTTTCTCCATCTTTTTCATGACAATTTCAGATTTCTAGAAACCTGTAATGATTCCTGTTTCTCTTATATCTTCTAGATCTTATTGCCAATAGTTTGTATCCACATATTTTTTATTATTAGTATTTTATTATTTTTAGATTATACTGCTTTTATTAATTTTATTAATAAATCTAGCTGGCAAGCATACCTAATACTTCTCCTTCTCCTTCTCCTTCTCCTTCTCCTTCTCCTTCTTCCTATTTTCCCCAAAACAACAGCCATGTGAGATGAATTGGGTTGACAGAGGGTGACTGCCCCAAAGTCACCCCCTGGCTTTCATCCCAAGGCAGGACTAGAACTCAATCTCCTGCTTTTATTCATAATTATTTCCCCAAAGGTAGTAACATTTCTAGAACTACACATGTAATTCAGGAGATGCTACTTTCTCTGTTTTTCCCTCTTGAAGCTTATCTCAAATTTTGAGAATCAGCATTATTGTCAATTTGTGCCTCATTTGATTTATTATTTCTGAATCTTAGAATCTCTGGAGCCGTTTTAATTCAGATTCTAATTTTTGATTAAGAAATACAGAGCAAAAACGAATGCGATATTTAGGTTAAATAACTGCCAGGATAATATTTTGTTTGGATAAATCAACCAACTGGGCTACTTGAGAGATTAGTTCAACAGTGTTGGGAATTACATTGAACTAATAAAAGAGATCCAGTCCCTTGTTGGATGTCATAGAGTCCCTTTTCTTCCTTGTCTACAGTGGCCATATCTACTGACCCTGGATTTGACCCAGTTTGATTATATTCAGGGCACCATTCAAAAACCATTCTTAAAACTCAGATTGATTTGGCTCTGGGTTCATGGTTCCATGATAAGACTTTCCTGACAGGGAGTGATGCCATCTAGTGGTAGAAGACCATATTATAACTTTCTTTCTAATGTGTTACAGAACTGTAGCTATGCAACAGTAGACCCGGGATTACAGCACTTCATAGTTTCACCCAAATGTAATTTTGCTATTTTTTTTCCTGTCTTACACCCACACAAGCATTTCCATGCTCCTAGATCTATGTGTTTTACGTATTTGCAGCTTTTAAATTACAGTATACCTTACCCAGAGTTGAAGGGATGGGTCAGTCTGTTAAACCCAGTTTTTATTTTTATTTTTTCCATCCTTAAGTTTATTTGATCCAATTTATGCATCCCACCATAAATGGTTTTATTCATGTTTTCCGAATCGTGAACACAACAATAAAAATTAAATGCTATTTTCCAAATATCATTGTTTTCCTATATGTATATAGGGTGAGTAAGTTCTGGTTGAACGTACTTGCATTAAAATACAATGTGTTTTTATATGCCTACCGAATAACTGCATCGTTCTGAGAGGCTTAATAGTGTGAAAATTCATTGCTTTTTATTTACTATTTTTCCACTACTTCTCTTTCAATTTCTCTCTGTCATCTGCTGCTGTATGAAACTGAAATTCTTTTGAAAAAACAATTCTGAACAACCAGTTTAGTTTTCTTAATGCAGAAATGCATCTTGCCTTTACCTGCTTTAGCTTAATCTCCTACAATCTCTCTCTCTCTCTCTCTCTCTTTCTCTCTCCCTTTCCCCCCATTTTACCACTTTCTCTTTGCCATCCCTTGTAGTCGCTACTGCATTCTTCTTTCCAGAATTTGCCATTTTCTGGCCCACACCAGCCCTTGTTCCAGAATCCCCGGCTGAGTTGGGGATCAGGAAGTCTTTCTCTAGCTTTGGAGAAGTTAACTGGGCAGGGAATTTTGCCAGTATTGTCTAGGGGGGGGGGTGTACATACCCCTCCTCCTTTTTTTTCCTGTCCCCTTGCCAATCAGGGGCCTCCAAGTCATTACGATCCCAACCAGAATGGTTTGGGTAGATGCAAAGTGCCAGCAGCTTCCTTTGGCTGAGGAAGAATTGGCACGGAGCCATCTCAGGCATTTCTGTCCTTTCTTCTTCTTTATGTGCTGTGAGAAAGATAGGCAAAGCGATTTTAACTGCAAATTAAAAACAGCGCTTTTATTTTAGCAAAAGATCTCTTTCACCTTGCCAGAACACGGCACTTCGGTAGAAAAAGAAGTAGGGGGTGGAGCAAGAATATTGAGATTTTCTATAGAACAGTTTCCCTATAGGATCAGAATGTAGATTAAAAATATAATGCAGTAATAATAGTAAATACTAGTGTTTCTTTATCTGAGTAGATGGGACTAAATACGCCTTATCTCTGAATGTCTTAATCTTTCTCCCAATTGCTCCATTAATATACAAACCTCATGGTGCACAAAGAGATAAGAGCCGAGGGGGCGCAGTGGTTAGGGTGCAGCACTGCAGGCTACTTCAGCTGACTGCAGTTCTGCAGTTCAGCTGTTCAAATCTCACCGGCTCAGGGTTGACTCAGCCTTCCATCCTTCCGAGGTGGGTCAAATGAGGACCCGGATTGTTGTTGGGGGCGATATGCTGACTCTGTAAACCGCTTAGAGAGGGCTGAAAGCCCTATGAAGCGGTATACAAGTCAAATAAATAAATAAATAAATAAATAAATAAATAAATAAATAAATAGCAATAGCAGTAGACTTATATACCGCTTCATAGGCCTTTCAGCCCTCTCTAAGCGGTTTAGAGAGAGTCAGCATATTGCCCCCAACAATCTGGGTCCTCATTTTACCCACCTTGGAAGGATGGAAGGCTGAGTCAACCTTGAGCCGGTGAGATTTGAACCGCTGAACTGCTGATCTAGCAGTAGCCTGCAGTGCTGCATTTAACCACTGCGCCACCTTGGCTCTTAAATAAATAAATAAATAAATAAATAAATAAATAAATAAATAAATAAATAAATAAATAAGTAAATAAATAATAAATTATAGCCTGCCTTTTCTCTGGGTGCTCAGCATAACGTACATTGTAATCCTTCCTCTGTTTTTCCCGTGTAGGATAGGTTTGGCTGGAGAGCGAAAGTCTATATGTTTTCATTTAGGTACTCCAAAATTGAACATTTATTGGCACCAACAAGTATATACGTCTAGGTCTGTGATGGCAAACCTATGGCACGTGTGCCACAAGTGGCACGTGAAAGCTTATCTGAGGGCATGCGAGGTGTTGCCTTATGTCACTCTAGCGAGCAGAAATGAACTTCCGGTTTGCCCGTTGGGCCGTTTTTTGCCCTTCAATGACTCTGAAGGCTTTCCTGAAGTCCCGAGACCTCAGTGAGGTCTGTGCGCATGGGCGGGGGGCAGGGAGAACAGGGGAGGGTGTTTGTGGTCACATGTGCAGGGAGAGGGCAATGCATTAAGGGTGTGGGCATGCATGTACACGCTATAACACAGGCATGCACCCTTTTGGCACCTGAGTAGAAAAACGTTCTCCATCACTGTTCTAGGCGATAAATATATAAAACAAGACAACAGTCTAAGGCTTTCTAGAAAGTTTATAATGAAGGTAAATAAAACCGAGGAGGGTAGAATAGGTTTAGATACCTCATTATAAGAATTTGATAGAGTACTATATTTATAGGGTTTGCAAGATTAGTGCTTGAGATAGAGACTTGCTATTCTGCTTCAGCCATTGAAAGAATGCTTTTGTCAAAATCCAGGGTTTAGATCAGTGTTTCTCAACCTTGGCGACTTTAAGTCCTGTGGACTTCAACTCCCAGAATTCCCCAGCCAGCTATGCTGGATGTTACTTTAAAAAGCATTTAAATTGTTTAAATCTCAGATACTGATATTAGGAGAGAATCAACAGCATGGGACCCAGTGGTGGTAGTACTGCTGTTCTGGTACGGTGCTCCGGAGGGCCTGCCCGCCCGTCCGAGCTCACCTGTATTTGAACTTTTCGGCGCTTCCGCGCATGCACACAGAGCGCACGGCGCCTGTGCAATGCTCTGCCAAGTAGCATTCATGTGGTCGACGCCATGTCCTGTTGCAACCGTACCAATTGCAACGGGATCCAGACCCCACCACTGGTGGGACCTAACCTAACATTGACCTAATCAAGACAGAAACGTCCCTGGCAACATCCTTTTGCTGTGCGCACATGATGTTGCCTTCTCATTAGCAGCTCATGAGTGAGATAGTTTCATAGCTGTACCAGTGTTAAAGTAGCATTTTCTCTCTTGAATGTGGCCCTTGGTTGAGGAAAAGAGACTAAGTTCAGTCCTAAGGTAGTAGTTAAAGCACCCGATTGAATCGATAAGAGCCGAGGTGGTGCAGTGGTTAGAGTGCAGCACTGCAGGCTACTTCAGCTGACTGCACTTCTGCAGTTCGGCGGTTCAAATCTCACCGGCTCAGGGTTGACTCAGCCTTCCATCCTTCCGAGGTGGGTGAAATGAGGAGCCGGATTGTTGTTGGGGGCAATATGCTGACTCTGTAAACCGCTTAGAGAGGGCTGAAAGCCCTATGAAGCGGTATATAAATCTAAGTGCTATTGCTATTGCTATTCTAGCAGCACAATGAGAGGCTTCAGGGCACCCAAGTTTCCAAGGAATGGAAGCAGCAAGTGGCATGTAAATTGCTCATTCCTGCATTAGTAGTTTGATGAGAGCAGTACAGGGACTGCGTAAGTAGAAGCTGCTTTAGTTGCCGTGAAATACTTGAAAAAGCAGCGAAAAAACAGAAAAAAGTTTACAACCTTCAGGTACCGTCGACTGGGCAATGCCGGTTGGCAACTACTCAGGGGAGGTCTTTCTCTGTAGCCGCTCCGGCCCTGTGGAATGATCTCCCCGCTGAGATCCAGACCCTTACCACTCTCGCAGCTTCCGTAAGACCACTAAAACCTGGCTGTTGCGGCAGGCCTGGGGCTGTTGACCCCAAAATATGGTCCAGCCCCACTTGGAATGGAGTGCATGGTGTGTTTTTAAATCTATCTCTTCTTTTTTCTATTCCTTTTCATTTATTTGTATTGTTAGCCGCCCGGAGTCCTACGGGATTGGGTGGCATACAAATGCTATTAAACTTTGAAACTTCGAAACAACTCAGAGAGGGCATTTTCTTGATTCCTCATAACATTCTGTAAATTAGGCAAGGCAGTTGTATTATACCAGCATAATAGCCTGGAGGACTCACTTCGATATCACGAGGATCAGAGCAGTGGTGAAATTCAATTTTTTTTATTACTGGGTTCTGCGGGCGTGGCTTGGTGGGCGTGGCAGGGGAAGGATACTGCAAAATCCCCATTCCCTCCCCACTCCAGGGGCCAGCCAGAGGTGGTATTTGCTGGTTCTCCGAACTACTCAAAATTTCCGCTACCGGTTCTCCAGAACCTGTTGAATTTCACTCCTGGATCAGAGGGATTCAGAGACTTTTGATCAGAAGGGGTCGCCTTTCCTCCTAAAAATACCCTCTCATAAAATTTACCAGACAGGGCAAGTTTGCCAGATTAATCTGCAAATAAAATAAAACAGGACAAAAAAATAATAATTATGGAGTCCTCATGATTCTAAAACATGCCAGAACCTTTAGCACGGAAGAGGGTGGCAGCTGAACTTACTAGATAGTAACAAGGAAGGGTTCCAAGTTGTGCCATGCAGAGATGGATTGTTGGGCCTGGCCTCATCCTGCCCATGTGTTGCATTGTTATTCATACCCTTTATATGTGCCTTAGCAAGAGAAGGGGCAGGCAGAGACTCAGCACCAGTCAATGACTAGATGGCCTTCCAGTTACCTTTCATACATGACCTCAAGCAGCAGAGCAGAGCTGGTGAGGCAAACAGTAAGATATGGCAAAGTGGTGCCATCCCAGGCTACTCAGTTGAAAGCAGCTGGGAGCAGAATTTATCACAGAGCACCATAGGCCCATCTGGCTGCACTTTGCCATATCTTACTTCATCCAATCCAAAAAAATTGACTTAAACACACACACACAAACACAGATGGGTGTTAGTTGGTTGTGCAACTATCATTTTACAGCAACTTTTTACAGCAACAGATTTTGTATAATAGCAATAGCAATAGCAGTTAGACTTATATACCGCTTCATAGGGCTTTCAGCCTTCTCTAAGCGGTTTACAGAGTCAGCATATCGCCCCCAACAACAGTCCGGGTTCTCATTTTACCCACCTCGGAAGGATGGAAGGCTGAGTCAACCTTGAGCCGGTGAGATTTGAACAGCCGAACTGCAGAACTGAAGTCAGCTGAAGTAGCCTGCAGTGCTGCATTTAACCACTGCGCCACCTCGGCTCTTACAATAAATGTTGAACTCGTCAAACTCATATTATATGAGCAAATGGGGCAGAATAGAGCTAAATGTGCTGATCCAAATATGACGTGATTGAGGATGGAATATGAATTCACTATGGATTTCTGTACCAGTAAAGGCATGTCCCTATGCCCAAAATGTGAATAAAGAAGCTTATATTTGTAAAAATTGCACACAAAAATATGTAGCTGAAATGGGTGCAAGCGAGCATGTTGCATCTAATCTAATTTCCTCTACATCTGTGTTTCTCAACCTTGGCCACTTGAAGATGTCTGGACTTCAACTCCCAGAATTCCCCAGCCAGCATTCGCTGGCTGGGGAATTCTGGGAGTTGAAGTCCGGACATCTTCAAGTGGCCAAGGTTGAGAAACACTGTTCTACATCATCTGACCATAACTGAGGCACCAGAATTGGGTGGATGCCACTTGGTTCTGATGGATTGAGTATCTGGCTCATTGAGTGCAGTTTTCTATGAGAAAGGAATCACGAAAGTGCTGTCTTGTATCCTTGAGAAAATAATTCACAAACGTGGCATTAAAAACAGAACCAGGAAACTACAGACCAATCAGTCTAAACATCAATACCTGGGAAGATTCTGGAAAAGATAACAACCCCCCCCCCCCAGATCTGCAAACAATTAGAAGCAAATAAAGTTACAATGAGCAATGTTCCCTCTAAGCTGCGCGCCTGCGCGGCCGCACAGGTAACAAGAAAACACCGTGCACAAGTTTCAAACTGCAGCGCAGTGTTTTTTAATGTCTTTAAATGTGACTTAAAATATCCCCCCTCCCTCCCTTCTCTCTCTGCACCGAACTCTCTCCTCCATCTGGTGATTGGTGAAATCAAGGGAGACTCTGCCCGGAGACCGATGACGCTGCAGAAGGGAGACTTCCCATTGGTCCTCTGGGGCTTCGTCGGTTCCTGGGAAAACGGGATTCGCTGGTTGTAGCTTGCGTTTCTCTGCACATCCCGGGTTTCTCAGGCATTGCGTCATCTGAATCCCCGTTCTGGGCTCGGCAGTCTTTCTGCGATCCCTTCGCTTTGGGGAGAGAGGGAAGCAGTGTGGAGTTGGACTGCCTGAGCCAAAGGGGTCCACAGGATCTTGAGTTTTGATTTTTGAGCACTACCAATCTATTCCATTCCTCCCTTTCCCTTTCTGTCCTTCTATCTTCCTTTCCTTTTCCTTTCCTTCTTTTCCATTTCCTTTCCTTTCTCTTTTCCTTTCCTTTCTTCTTTCCCATTTCCTTTCCTTTTTCCTTTCCTTCTTTCCCATTTCCTTTCCTTTCCCTCCCCCTCCCTTCCCTCCCTTCCTTCCTGGGGGTCTAAGGGAGAGGGAGGGGACCCTTTTCTTCCTTGCCCCACTCCCAACATCTGCTCTGATGGCAATTATGGCTAAAAAAAAATTTCAGGTGCTCAGTCATGAAAATGTGCCGCTCAAACACTATACTTTTCCGCACACACCGAAAAAAAAATTAGAGGGAACATTGATAACGAGTAGCCAGGACGGCTTTGTTAAAAACAGATCATGTCAAACTAATCTTATTTCATTCTTTGATAAAGTCACTAAATTAGTAGAACAGCAAAATGCTGTGGACATAGTATAATTAAGTTTTAGTAAGGCATTTGACAAAGTAGACTACAACCTACTTCTTGGCAAGCTAAAAAAACGTGGACTTAGACAACATCACCACCAGATGGATTTGTAGCTAGCTGACAAACCATACTCAATCAATAGTCCTTTGTGGTACTACATCCACATGGAGAGAAATAAGCAGTGGGGTACCACAAGGCTTCCTCTTAGGTCCACTAAAGTAAAGTTTTACATTTAGGCAGGAAAAATCAAAGGTATAAGTACAGATTAGGTGATTAGGTGAGACCTGGCTCAAAAATTGTAACTGTGAAATCTTAGTGGATGATCACTTGAATATGAGCCTGTAGTGTGCAGCCGCAGCCAAAAAAGCTAATAGCATCAAATAGCACAGTGTTTTTAAACCTTTTTTGTGCAAAGGCACACTTTTTTCATGAAAAAAATCACGAGGCACACCACCATTAGAAAATGTTAAAAAATTTTAACTCTGTGCCTATATTGACTATATATAAAGTAATTCTCCCACGGCACACCTTACACTATGTCACGGCACACTAGTGTGCCATGGCACAGTGGTTGAAAAACACTGAAATAGCAAGTATCTTTGTGCAAACCAGCGCTAAGTTACTTCTGTACATTTAAGCTCATGTGTTCAGCACTATGTTTATTATTTGCACTTAATTCCTGCATGCTCTCTCTCTTGTGTCTCTCTCACTCAACGGTTCTCTTGCTATCTTGAGAGATGCACAATTTGCAGCAAGCGTTTCATACATAAATGGTCACAGTTTTCTTATGAGACATTGGACATTTAGGCAGGAGAAATCAAAGATATAAATACAGATTAGGTGAGACCTGGCTCAAAAAAAAACAGTAACTGTGAGAGGGATCTTGGAGTCCTAGTGGACGATCACTTGAATATGAGCCTGCAATGTGCAGCCGCAGCCAAAAAAGCTAATACAAATCTGGGTTGTATAAACAGAGGCATAGAATCAAAGTCATGTGAAGTACTAGTATCGCTTTATAAAACTCTAGTAAGACCACACCTGCAGTACTGCAACCAATTTTGGTCACCATACTACAGAAAAGATGTTGAGACTTTGGAAAAAGTTCAGAGAAGAGCAACTAAGATGATCGAAGGCCTGGAGACTAAAACATATAAAGAACCGCTGCAGGATTTGGGTTTGGCTGTTTTCTAAGTTCTTTTGGGGCCTTTTGGGGACTGTTTTCTAGCCATTTTTTGAGCCAGAAATGGCCTGAAAAATAGCCTGAAAACAGCCAAAACTGGCCAAAAAGGAGGCATGCACATGCCGGCCAGCTGATCTTCACACACACACATGCACACGTGTTTCAGTCTGGGTACTTGGTGCCAAAAAAGTTCACCATCACTGTGATGGGCTCTCCTGCTTGAGCAGGGGGCTGGACTAGAAGACCCCCATTCTATTCTATTATCTAGACCAGTGTTTCTCAACCTTGGCCACTTGAAGATGTCCGGACTTCAACTCCCAGAATTCCCCAGCCAGCGAATGCTGGCTGGGGAATTCTGGGAGTTGAAGTCCGGACATCTTCAAGTGGCCAAGGTTGAGAAACACTGGTCTAGATTTTATGTTCAGCATCAGCCCTTTCAATAACACAGGAATTTATCCTTTGCACTTTTCTTAGGAAAGGATGGCGCTGTGCATATACGTAGCATGAAAATCCTACGTACTTATCAAGACGTTTTCTGTGCATAGCATACATTTTGTTAGTGGAAATAACGAAAAATGATAACATTTTTTTTGAAGAATGTTTTGGAGTCTGAGTTTGTTCCAATCAACTGCAATTCTTTCTGAATCTCAACCTTCTCCCCACCCCACCCCAAAAAAAGGTCTTCAGAAATATTGGTTAGGAAGGTCATCAGACCTGGATAATGTAACAAAAGCCTCTGGAATTTTGCATCTTTATCCCAACAATGGGTAAACTTGGCCTAATCCATTAGCCAGAGAAAGGGAGCAGCTGCAAACAGATTACATCTACCGTAAGTGTGCTTCTGGGCAAGGCTTTTATTGTGCAACCATCCTGCCTAATTGAAATTTTAACAGTGTCCAGACAATATTGTGTTTCATTTGTAACTGAACAGTGTTTTCCTACCATCTCTGTCTTTCTCCTTTTCATAAGAAAAAAAATCTGCTTAACAGGAAAACACAGAATGGCTATATACAGTGTCATTTGACTGCTAGTATTTAGGAACTCCCCATGTGGGGGTCCACTTATTACTTATCTGGGGACAATAGAAATGAAGGAAAAGTCATGGTCATCAGCCAGACTAACAAAAGCAGCTAGATGTATTTCATGTTTTCTACTTTCCAGGAAATAATTTGAGCAAAGGTTAAGTACAAATCGCTAAAACAAATCAATCAAAATTCCATTCAGCTCAGAGAATAAAAAATATGTCGCCATTTGTAATTTTTCTGTTGCGAGGGAAATCACAATTTCTTAGGGAGAACATTTTAAAACAAACACAATATTATAACTAAAAGTCAAGTAAAGAATGAAGTAGCTGAAGGGTAGTATCCATAATTTTTCATTCTTCTTGAAACTGCACCAGTCTTAAAAACATAATACCATCGTATCATTCCCATGTTGTATATGAGAAGTGCGCATATATTGAAAAATATTTTTTTTAAATTATTGGAGAGACAAATTCTTGTATCAAGATATTTCTAATTCACAACTTAGTTTCCTATGTGTTACAAGAATCTTCCAGAGGTATTATGAAATAAAATGAGACAAATTGATAGAATTCTGCAGTTTATAACCTATGATGCTTCTGGAAATGTGGCATGCTTGTCATAGAACAGTCTAGAATGTATTTGAAGCAAGTTTATAGCATGACTTGAAGGGGGAAGGAACCGAACAGCAGATCTGAAATACTTCAGTGACATCTGCTTCAAGAAAGGAGCTGTTACAGCAGGATCTGATGATGGAGGACAGCATTCCCCATAAGGACAGTCAAACAAAGGAGAAGATAATCTGCATTTGTGAAAGTCAGGAAAGCCCTTGAGATCTCCCCAGAAGACTCAATCTCTTAGTTTTCAGGGGAAGCAAAACAGATTGCAGAACAGGAGGCAGAATATGTAACCTGAAGGGCAGATGGGATGCAGCTGTGCCCTGCCAGGATAGAAAGTGTTTGGTAAGCTCACTTCTGCAAGAACGGAAACAAATGGGCTGACGGGACAATTGCTTCATAAAATTAGCTGTCTGCCAAGAGCAAGGATAGGGTTGTAACAGAAGAAATTCCAGAAGTTCTCAAACCCATTGATAATTATCTTTTCTGGCTAATGATACCACAAAGAACAATTAATGTGGCCTTTAAAGGTTTGTGGATTAGATGATTGTACTGCTTGCACAAATTTGATTTTGTGGACTATTATCTGCTTCATCTGCAACAGGAATTTTCAATCTTTTTTCAGGCTGTTCTAGAACCCCTGTCCAAGAAGCAAATGTGTAGCGATAGATAATTGGCATTATTTGAGTGAACCTCTTGCTTGCTTTGAAAAAATGCTGATCTATTTGATACACTGCTAAAACAGGGTGTGTTTTATTCACAAGGAGCTGTAAAATGTATTTGGATGAGCTTAGTGCTACAAATCAGGTAGGGAATATTTTAAAATTACCTTGATAAACATATTTTTCCAAGGATCCTCTAATGAAAGAAAATTATGAAAGAGTGCCATCAGTCAAGATAAATTTCTTGACATCCTTTATCCAGCTATGGAATTTCTTGTACTTCTACGAGGGAATCTCCCAATAACACATGTGTGAAAAAATAGATGATGATGATCTCAGAAATATAGAACTTAGTAAATATTGTATAAATCCTGAAATCGTGGTGAAACTATGTGGTCTTACACATGGGAAAGTTTTATTAAGAAATTTCTTGAGAAAACCATTCAAGCAAATCAAAGGATATAAAAAGGAGTTTGTTGGAGAAAAGGAAATATTTGAGAAAGCAAGGTATAGAAGCAATCACAAACTGATAGAATGTCTCATATTTTCGGGAAAAATGGGAAAAGAAAGCAGAATTGTTGCAGAAAAGATTCCTTATCCCATGAGGTGAGAGGGTGAAGTGTGAGGAGAGGCTTATAGTAATCATTTCTTAATTACTGTAGGAAAAAATTGATTTGGAAAGATCTTTTGGAAGGTTTTCAAGATAGCAATAAAGATCATTCCAGAAATCCAAATGGTCCATGTTTCCTCAGTTTACCAGTCACTAAGAGCTTGATATATACAATTAGAATTCAAAATAAAATTGGTACAATTTAACAAAGTTGAATATTTATTGTCTCCTTGAACCAGGGCCCTGAGTTTTAGCATGTTTCTTGCCAAACAGAGAAATTTGGGTGCCCCCCCCCCCCCGAAATATCATATGTCAATGTTTGTTTTTGCTTTGGTACCATCCTGAACGAGACACTTATCATGTAAGGCAGTGGTAAGCACAGCTGGCTGGGGGATTCTGGGAGTTCAAGTCCACAGGACTTAAAGTCGCCAAGGTTGAGAAACACTGCTCTAGAGTAAATAATAAAAAGATTCATTTGTAATCACTTTGAAAGCAATGATATTATTAGCCAAGGTGAACACAGATATGTCAAAAGTAGAGGAAACTTAATCTCATTTTTGATTGAGTAACTTTTTAAACAAATTATGGGAATGCTTATATAGTCAGTAAAACATTTAAAATAGGGCCCCATCATATGTTGATTAATGACCTAGTAAAGTGTAGGATGGATGGCATGAAAATTAAATGTATTCATATCTGGCTTTAAAATTATAATAAAAGATTCTCATCAGTCATTCATCATCAAATTAGAAGGCAGCACTGGATGGGACACCACAAGTTTCAAGTATGAGTTCTGTGCTCCTCAAGATTTTTATTAATGATAAGAGCAGGTAGGAATGATTATCAAGTGTATAAATTACATAAAATTGGATAGAATAATTAGTTTCCTAGAAAACATAAAATTTAAAATTGTCTTGATAATAAAATTGGTTGCATTAAATTTAACAGCAAAATTAAAGCTCTTCGTTGAGGAAAAAGAAATCAAAGTTAAGATGGAGGTTATCTTGTTTGATGATGTTATTAATCAAAGAAGTTCTTCAAATATTCAATCAATACAAGTCAATTAGCAATAGCAATAGCAATATTAGACTTATATACCGCTTCGTAGGGTTTTCAGCCCTCTCTAAGCGGTTTACAGAGTCAGCATATCGCCCCCAACAATCCGGGTCCTCATTTCACCCACCTCGGAAGGATGGAAGGCTGAGTCAACCCTGAGCCGGTGAGATTTGAACAGCCGAACTGCAGAACTGCAGTCAGCTGAAGTAGCCTGCAGTGCTGCACTCTAACCACTGCGCCACCTCGGCTCTTGTCAATTATATGAAGGAGCTTCATATAATTATATGAAGGAGCTTCAAAAAAAACCATAAGTGTAGTTTTAGGTTTCAAATTGAAAGTATCGTTTCCTAATTATGAGGAATAATTATTTCATTTTATTCTGTGTTAGTCAAATCCCAACTCAAGTATTATTTAGTTCTTGGCACTCCATTAGGGTACATTCAGGCAAAATGGAACAAGGACACAGGATAGAAGTGGAAATTATCAGAATAATCATTGAGACTAAAGAAATGTTTAGTCTGGAGAAGGTTGAAGGGGGAATATAATACTTGAAGCGATGTCATATAGAAGAATGTCAGTACCGCACGCTTAAAAAAATATCTTGCAGAAGAAGCGAGCAATCTCATGCTTGTTCTTCCCAACCCTCTTCAAGAGAATTTTCCTGGTGGCAGTCTAAAGATTCTTTCTTCCATTTAAGTTGCTGCCAGATCAAGGTCATGTCATCTGCCCCATTTACTCCAATTCTTTCCCTTCTTTATCCAATATAAGCTAGTTGTACACTTTGAAATAATTTCATCATTTGACTGTTGTGTATTCAGTGCCAGATGTGAATCAAAAAGCAATAACATGGGCAGAGGAAGTCCAGTAGCCTAAAAAAAAAACCCAGCTATTAAGACATGACCTGGGTACTTGAGAGACCGCCTGCTGCCAATTACCTCCCAAAGACCCATTAGATCACACAGATTAGGCCTCCTCCGGGTTCCGTCTACCAGCCAATGCCATCTGGCTACCACCCGGTGGAGGGCCTTCTCTGTGGCAGCTCTGGCCCTTTGGAACGAGCTCCCCGCAGAGATTCGGACCCTCACCTCTCTCCAGGCCCTCCGAAAAGCCGTTAAAACCTGGCTGTGTCGGCAGGCCTGGGGTCGATGAGTTCTCTTCCCCTCTCAATTTGTGTGGCTGTTGGCTATCTTAAATGCTTGTATTTGTAGTTTTTGTTTTTCCCTTTCCCCCCTTGGGTTTGTGCGCCGCCCTGAGTCCCGCTGGGAACAGGGCGGCATATAAATAAAACGAAACCTGAAACCTAAACATATAGTTGCTGAGCCTTCCATTTCAGCAGTAGTTTTGAAAAATGAAAATGAAATATCTGACTTCAGCCTTGCTTTCTATTTTAAAGTTGTTTTCTCCTCTCTCCCTCCCCTTCCTTCCTTCCTTCCTTCCTTCCTTCCTTTTTTCTTTCTTTCTTTCTTTCTTTCTTTCTTTCTTTCTTTCTTTCTTTCTTTCTTTCTTTCTCTATTTCATTGCAAAGGGATGTTGATTAGCCAACAGTCATGACTCAAACCAAGACTGAAGTTCAAGGATATAGTTCTAAAATAGTTTGAAGGAGGTTTCTAGGCTGATTCTTAGGCACTGACTTCAGTCTCGTTCGGTACCCCCAATTAACTTTTTTTCCCTTCAGTTTTTGGAAGTGCATCTTGTTGAAAATCAAACACGAAGCACAACGCAGTCCATGTGTGTCCTTTTCAGGTTTAAACGAAGAGTCGCCAGATTGCAACCTTTGCCTAAAACGGCAACCACGACCCCTTTCCCTATATCTTTCTGTGACGATATTAAAGAAGGGGGCAACTGCCTGTGGACTGGGCAAGATCGCCGCTTTCTCCTTCCCTGCCTATTGCTTGGGAGGAGAATAACCAGGCCTGTGAGGGATAGATAAAGAGCTCAGCAAAGTGTTTCTTCTGAAGGGGCCAAGGGCTGGTTTGCTTGTTCAGCTGCCGCCTCCTGATAAGGGTTTATTTTGTTAGATAAAAGCACCTCTGAGGCTAGGAGATCACAGCCTTTGAGGAAAAGACTCTTAAGCCAGTTTGAGGGAGTCATGGCATGTGCATACATATACATGCACACACGTACACGCAAGGCACACCTACACAATTGCCAGACAAACCAACAAAGGCAAAGGGATTTGTGTTTTTTCATGTCAGATTGGGGTCAAAGGATAGTGAAGACTTTGAATGATAGAAACCCAGAAAGGTTATGGGGACGCTGAGTGTTATGATGATGTTGATGGCGTATTTTGTCCTGCAAAAGAATAGTTTGCCTGGTTATTCCAAGACAGCAATCCTAATACAGTCCTTGTGGGCATTTCTGGACTAAATTTAACTTTATGGAGATTTTGACCAAAGAAGTGGCAAGTGATTTTCAATTCCCTCTCAGTGAGAAATCCTGAATTGGAATATAATATTGTTAAGCCATTGGTTAAACTATATTTCTCAGATGGTCTGAGATGTTCATTTCCAACCCAATATGGTATATTGGAAGAAAAGGGAATATATTTTATATCCATTGTTATATATATTTAAAAAAAACACTCTCTCCTTCTACTACAGGTGAATCTGTTACTTTCATTTCAGCTTATTTTAACCCCCAATCTTTATTCTATATATTGTAAATTAAACCTGTGCTAGTTGCTTTACCCAGAAATGCCCACCTCATAGTCACAGTGTTACTTGAAAAATACCCAGGGGTATTTTTGAAAAGTCTGCTCCATTCTATTTTTAGATTACTGCCTGAATTTAATATTTCATTTTAAAAGTTTCAAAGTTTCAAAGTTTAATGAATTTATATGCCGCCCAATCCCGAAGGACTCCGGGCGGCTACATAAAAACAACTCTAAAAAGAATACAAAAAATTTAAAATAGAAAGAGAAGGCAGATTAAAAAGACACATCATACACTCAATCTTAGTGGGGCTGGACCTCATTCATGAGGTCAACAGCCCAGGCCCGCCGGAATAGCCAGGTCTTAGTAGACTTTCGGAAGGCCGAGAGAATGGGGAGGGTCCGGATCTCTGGGGGTAGATCGTTCCATAGGGCCGGGGCAGCTATGGAGAAGGCCCTCCCCCGAGGAGCCGCCAGACGACATTGTCTACTCGACGGCACCCGGAGAAGGCCCATCCTGTGTGATCTTATCGGACGCTGGGAGGTATGTGGCAGAAGACGGTCTCGTAGATATTCGGGTCCTAAGCCACGTAGGGCTTTAAAGGTGATAACCAGCACCTTGAAGCGCGTTTGGAGACCGATAGGGAGCCAGTGCAGCTTGCGGAAGATAGGTGTAACATGGGTGTATCTCGGTACACCCAGTATCGCTCGCGCGGCTGCATTCTGGACCAGTTGTAGTCTCCGAACACTTTTCAGGGGCAGCCCCATGTAGAGCGCGTTACAGTAGTCAAGTCTTGAGGTGACGAGGGCGTGAGTGACCATTTGGAGTGCCTCCCGGTCCAGGTAGGGCTGCAACTGGTGCACCAGGCGAACCTGGGCAAAAGCTCCCCTGGTCACAGCTGACAAACGATGTTCTACTGTCAGCTGCGACACTAGAACACTAAAAGGCATTGCTTGCAGATCCCTTTTCTTACAGAATTATAAGGATTGCATACAGAGCCCATCTTGGAAACTTGTTCCTAGGTTCCAGCAATCTACCTAATTGCCATCAAAAAGGAAACTTTTCTTTTGGCTTTGGACATTTCTTTAATCTTCTAAACATTTTATTTCATTTATATTAAATAGTAAATTCGTGTAACATTGCGGTAGTTTGAATGTGCTATTTTGATGTCTTACCCTCTTAGTACTGCGTGGCCAGTATTCGAAGTGATCTAAAGCCTGTCTCAGGAGTAGTGTGCTATCAGCACAGAAATAGCTGGATGGAGTCTGCTGCTTTCATTCCCATTGGATCTAAATAACTGTCAATTAATTTCTAGTCTTCATCTGGATGAATATTCTAGTTGATTATACTTAGGTTTGTTTAATTAAGCTGATTTTCAATAGACTGGCTCTCCACAAAAATGCCATTCAAGGAATCTGCCTTCATACTCCCTGAGCTCAGTTGCTTTCTTACAGAGGTTTCATTGCCCAAAGTAGATAACATCAGCAGCGTTAATCATCGCTTCTGATTATCTAGTTTACATTGTAGTTTATTGTTGATGCAAGGCTGCTAGGAGATGTTTTATGAGAATTGTAAATTTGGAAGCATCGGGACGCATAGTCAGCTCAATTTTATTTGGCTTGTACTTTCCTCAGAGGCCAAACAAACAAAAAAAATCTTTTACTTCTTTGCTGTGCAGTCAACAACGGGCTGGGTGAAGACCAGGATTTTTGGAGGAATTCAAAAAATTCCATTTGGCTAAGGAGATGATGTTGATTGGAAGAGGGTCAGTCAACGAAATGCAGATGGACAACTTATTAAAATGACACTCCTCTCAAAGTCCATAACTGGGACATGGACTAATACCAGGCTTGAGAAGGCAACGGTGTCCCTGTTGTGATGATATCTCACCTGAAACACAAACATAGCCAAGCCTAACTCTATTTCAGTAAACTCTAGGACAGTGTTTCTCAACCTTGGCAACGTTAAGTCCTGTGGACTTCAACTCCCAGAATCCCCCAGCCAGCACAGCTGGCTGGGGAATTCTGGGAGTTGAAGTCCACAGGACTTAACGTCGTCAAGGTTGAGACACACTGCTCTAGGACCATATTAAACTGACCCTTAATGTGATATGTTGTTGACTGGTTGTTCGCGAGTTTAACTCTGAATACTCTTCATCGCCTGAAAAGTCTGGTGTCTGAAAGAGTTCCTTCCTTGTGTCCTTCTCCACATGTGCTATGCAAAACTTTTTCTCACTGTTCCAGTGGTGGGATTCAGCCGGTTCGCACCTATTCGGGAGAACCGGTTGGTAACTTTCTAAGCAGTTCGGAGAACCGGTTGTTGGAAGAAATCTTATTTTATTTTTTTCCCACTTTACAGGGCTAATCCTGTAAGGAAGGCAGGAAGGAAACATTCTGGTGTTGTTTCTAGCCCAGTGTTTCTCAACCTTGGCAACTTGAAGATGTCCGGACTTCAACTCCCAGAATTCCCCAGCCAGCATTCGCTGGCTGGGGAATTCTGGGAGCTGAAGTCCAGACATCTTCAAGTTGCCAAGGTTGAGAAACACTGTTCTAGCCTATCTTTATTGCCCGCCTTACAGAAACTCTCCAGTTGACCCTTATTACCATTGTAACAACTAAGGCGAATCGCCCATCGACCTGAATGATGTTGAGTTGGCCACGCCCACCCAGTCACATGACCACCGAGCCCCACCTACCCAGATGGTCATTAGGGCAGAGAACCGGTTTGAATCCCACCACTGCACTGTTCCCACTAAGAGCCACGCCTTTGCCATCCTGCCTTGAGATGCCCCACAGAGAAATGACTGACTGACCAGCACATTCCTTCAATGTGTGCTTTTATAATTTGCTGCTATTTATTGATGTCGCTTTTAGATCATTTCTTAGCATTAATGCACGGTGTTACGATGCATGGATCTGACCAAATGCAACAGGGTTCTCCAAGTGCATTTTGCCTTATTATTATTTCCCCCACTATCTGTCTCCTTCAGCTGGCTATCAGCTGCGGCAGGATTTCTAGACTCGAAAGAAAAATAAAAGTGACGATATATTAATTCTGAAGCCAGCCCCTCGTGCTTAAATGGATTTTATCTTCCATCTATCCCTGGGCTAAGCAAAACCATGCTCCCCTGTCCGTGTGTCAGTTGCTCGCTGCTGCCGGCATTGTGGGAGCGCACTTAGCCGCCAGCACTAAAATGGCTGCCAAGTTTTAAAATGGCTGCCAACAGTTGCAAGGCCGGAAGGGAACAGCGTGCCGTAGCCAAGTGTAGAAAAGAAGGGAAAAGAGAAGAGCGGGTGGGGGTTGAAGGGGAGGAGAGAATTAACTCTGAAATATTTCCTCATGCTTCCCCAGCTGTTGCAGAGCAAGAGACGTTTCCTTTCTTCGTTCTGCTTTTATTTGATGCCGATAAAAGTCACCTTGTACGGCACGGTTGATGTAGCTAACCTGAGTTCTGCAACTAGTAGTGACCTACACTAAATTAGGACACACACATGAGCCAGGCGGTCCTTTAGCACAGCTGCCTAGAGCTGAAACATTTACGATAGTCAATGATTTCAAAATCTTCCTTCGGGCATTTTATTTCAGATGTTCTTTTTCCTTCTAAGGGATTTGTGGAAATTGATGCTTTTATTAGGGCTACCGTACCTGGGCTGCAGAAATCCGGAAAAAACTACTAAATAATAGGGGAAAAGGTTGCAAGTTGTCTCTGACTCTTTGCTGCCATCTAGTGGTCGTCTGGGTTTTGACAGTTCCAATACGGCATTTCCAATTTTTATCCAGGACTCTCTCAGTTAAGTCTTGTACAGAACATATTTCACAGACTCTGCCAAGGGATTCTATGAGTCTCATCCTCCATTCGGATTGAAATATGACCTGCATTTTAACATTCTACTTTCAGAAAAATACATTTTTTCTTTAAATTCAGCAAGAGAATTAATCTTTCCAATTAGCAGAGGAAGTGATTCCATACTGAATTCTAGGAGGAAGTACTTGTTTAGTATAGAATCTTTTCTCTATTCTTTAGCATAGAATTTATTCAAGATATTATATAGAAGAGGGGATTTTGGCATGTTCAAAACAGTGCCATCTGCCAAAATTGTTTTTCTCCCAGTAGATATGATAGGAAGCTGGAAACCTTAGCAAGGGTAAAAAGAATTAGGGAAATAAATCCATACCTCCTGATTTTGAATGAAGTTTTTCTAAGATAACCCTACTTTTCGTGCGTTAAAATCCTTGTTAGACATAAAATATTGCAAAATATTGCTTATATAATCATTTATATTAGATTATTTTGAATATATTGCCTATTTCTGAATTTCAGTCCTTCATCCTGATACATTACATAAGCATCTTCAAATTATTTTTCCTACTTTAAAAACATAGGTAAGCATTCTTGAACCCCCAAAAGGACATGTATACAAAAACTCCAGGCAAAGCACTACCTCTATTTAAAACCACTAACAAAGGGACATAATATATTGTTATGAGAATTAGTGGCTACCATTAGTGGTATCCCTCCATTCATCTGGAAATCCATTTTTGAAGCTATCAAAGTGATACATTTTACTAATATGTTTTATAGTTTAACTTTTCTCTGTAAATATTTTATTTGATCCCATCTAAATATCCCAATATCAAAGTTTAGATGATCTCATGAATTCTAATGTTAATGGGCTTAAAGGTTCTGACTCTGTACTTTCACCACATCATGCAGAATACTATGATCCCCTCCTACATAACTACACATAGAGATTGTTCTATTATTTGGGATAAGAAGACCCAAATATTAAAACTTTTCCTCATAAGGTGCAGGTAATTTTGCAACTATTTATACTGTGGATGGAAAGCAAGTCTCTGTGGTCATTAACCTAATCACATGCTTGTTAAGCAAATCACGTGGTTATTAAACGAATTCCGCTTTTCCAATGAATGCTTTTTTTGCCAGAAACTGGCAAAAATAGCTGTCAATCATGATCATGTGACCACAGGATGCTGCAACTAGTCAAATGTAAACTGGTTACCAAGGAAACAAACCGATCACATGACCATGAGTGGTACGGTGGTCTTAACTGCAAGTACAGGTCATAAAGCATTTTTTTCAAGGCCATCATAACTTTGAATCATCATTAAAGAAGTGGATGTAAGTTGAGGACTAGTTGCTCCAGCCTGTTAATTATTTTGGTTGTTTTTTCTGGCCTTTTTTTTTCCAGTTCAGTGACACAACCTAATATTGTACACAGTATTTTGAGCATGCACAGAGTTGTGCAAAGTCATTGTTAGGATCCTGCCTTTATCAGAAAAGTATTTCCAATCTTTCCAATCCTGTGTGCCATTTTAATATGTAGTATCAATATATACCCTATATATAGTAAGGTAAAGGTAAAGGTTCCCCTCACACATATTTGCTAGTCGTTCCCGACTCTTGGGGGCGGTGCTCATCTCCATTCAAAGCCAAAGAGCCAACACTGTCCAAAGACTCTTAGTCATGTGGCCGGCATGATTATAAATGCCCAAGGTGCATGGAACCCTGTTAGGTTCCCACCAAAATGGTCCCTATTTCTCTACTTGCATTTTTACATGCTTTCAAATTGCTAGGTTGGAAGAAGCTGGGACAAGTAATGGGAGTTCATTCTGTTATGTGGCACTAGGGATTCATACCGCTGACCTGCTGACCTTTCTGATTGACAAGCTTAGCATCTTAGCATCTTAGCCACTAAGCCACCACGTTCCTGTATATATATATATATAGTACTCAAAGCATTTCTTAAACTTTGTGATGCTTACCAGAATCATAAAATGTTGCTTGGTAATATTTATCCATGTAACACAGAGGTCATGCTGATTAATTGTTCTTATTGTCAGGAAATTTCTCCTTAGTTCTATGCTGGATCTCTCTTGGATAAGTTTCCATCTGTTACTTCTTGTCCTGCCCTCAATGTTCTTTGGAGAATAGGTTGACCCCCTCTTACAGAGGTAATTCTTTTTCTTCTACAGGTAGTGGGGATATACAGCATTCAACTGTTTGCCATTCTTTTGTCAAATAAAGCATTAACTTTTTCTTCAAGCTATCCTGAATAATCTCTTTTATGGAATGGCTGCATTCATATTGAACGAATTCCAAATATATAGGAAATGGGTATGGGGGCAGAAGAATGCATGTAAAACTGAGCAGTTCATGTTATGAACTGTTCATTCCTTGTGAATTGTGACAGCTCAAGATTTTATTCATCAGTACCTGTTAGAATTTTGTCTAACTCAGTCATTTTATTATAAAGACCTTTAGTTTTTCTATCTTCATTATATCTAGATTGTATCTGTATATATGAATACCAGTTCATTTCCATCCCTTCTTGTTTCAACTCTTGAATAGATTTGAGCTCACCCTCTGTATTCAATAATTCTGTATATCTAACTGTTTGTTCCTTTTTATATATTATCGGATATGAAAATGCTTCAATTGTTGATATCCAGACTGGAATTTTTAAATAATGTAGTCTTTTAACCTTTTCCCAATTTAACAACAACGCCTCCCTTATATAATGTCTTCTAAAGTAACCATGTGATTTAGTACCCTTATACCATAAGAAAGCATGCCATCCCAACAGCAAGTCGTGACCTTCTACATTCAATAATCTAGAGTTTTTTAATAATATCCATTCCTTAATCCACATCAAGTTTGTTGCCTGATAGTATAGCTCCCAATCAGGTAACCCAAATCCTCCTCTCGATCTAACATCTTGTAGTAATTTAAGTTGATGAAAAAGTAATTTAAAAACTATATGGATATTTATTGGAGTTTAAATTGCATGAAGAAGATTTTATTCTACCCAAACCTGTATCTGAACCTGGCTGGGATTGTGGGGAGAATTCCTCCAGAGAACAGCTGAGCGTGGAAAGGAAGAAAAGATAGCATAACCAAATTGTTCTTTAAATTGGATTTTCCTCCCCTTCTCTTTTACTTGATTCATGCAGGCCTGCTATCAAAGGAATGAGTTGGCTACCATCATATACAGGCTGGCTTTATGCCTAGGCATTATGGCTTATTCACAAAATCATGATTTTTTTAAAAGGCCATTAGATAGAATGAAGGGACTTGTTTGAAACCAAAGATGCCGGGAGACGTGGCGCCAGTTCTCTATCCCACCCCCCAACTCTATCTCCTAAATAATCAGATGTTCATATTGGAAGGGAGGAGAGGTCAAGCGTAGAGCTAGCCTAGAATAGGCCTGGACCTGTTTGTTCACATTGGACAAGGACAGAATTCTAAATACTATAAGCAGTTTGCCTTTGAAACCTGAACAAGCCAATATTGCCAAGGTGGCGCAGTGGTTAAATGCAGCACTGCAGGCTACTGCTAGATCAGCAGTTCAGCGGTTCAAATCTCACCGGCTCAGGGTTGACTCAGCCTTCCATCCTTCCGAGGTGGGTAAAATGAGGACCCAGATTGTTAGGGGCAATATGCTGACTCTCTGTAAACCGCTTAGAGAGGGCTGAAACCCCTATGAAGCGGTATATACTGCTATTGCTATATTGTGGATATTATCCATTCACTAAGATCCAGTAAGATTTAATTTTATCTACCCGGCTCTACATGTGGACTTGGAGAACAGGGTAGGTCTATCAGAAGAAACTCCAAAAATTTAGATGACCACTAGATGATAAGAAAGTACAGAAATGCCACCTAGCAAGTTGTCTGGATGCTTACAATTGTGATCTGATAGCACTAGGAGGTTTTTATTACATGTTTCAGACACCAAAGACAGCAGATACAATTATTACCCTGCACTTTGAGTAGAGTGACGTTTACTGTATCTTATATGCGCCTACACAGAAATAAGTTCCAGTAGGCTTAATGGAAGTAGGTATAGAATTGAAGCCTAACATTTTGCCTTATTTCAGTATAATAATTAAAACCCTGTCCTCCTGCTTTTTATCCTGTCTTCCATTGTGGAGGAAGGAAGTAATCAACATCTTTTCCCTCTTTTAATTTTCATAAATCTAAATAATTGAGCTTATTTCCCTTGCTATTTAGCAGGCAGTGCATATCTTCCACTTGCACCAAAATTTTCCAATACTATAGGAGGAAACTGGGACCTGGCATAATGGAAAATATGCCCATTATTGTTTGATGGAACATTCAAATTATTTCCTAAATCCTGGCAAAGTTGTGAATAATCTTGGTGTGTGTGTGTGTGTGTGTGTGTGTGTGTGTGTGTGGTATTTGTGCTGATAAATAAATAAAGGGAGTCTAGTATAGATCTATTTCAAGCTATTTAGCTCTCATCAGCTAGCCATACCCTTACTGGGATTCGAACCTGGGCTATATTACATCTTAGGCAGACGTCTTAGCCATTAAGCCACAGGCTCTCCTCCTTATCAGCTGAAGCCAGGGAAGAAGGTATATATTTAGTGTCACAACCCCTGGTATGCCCCAATTATGGGAGAAAGCTAATTGCTTCCATTATCTGTCAATCGGCTCATCACAAGAGTCCATCACGACAGAAACCCAATATTTTTACAGTTGCCTTTGTTATATTTGTGTGGTATTTGTGCTGATAAATAAATAGATAGATAAATAATTACATATTAGGCAGATGTGTTAACCACTAAGCCACAAGGTTCTCCTCCTTTATCAGCTGAGCCAGGGAAATAGGTATGTATTTAGTGTCACAACCCCTGGTATGCCCAAATATGGGAGGAAGCCTACTGTTTCCTTTCTCTATCTATCGGCTCGTCACTTGTGAAGTGGTGACGAGCCGATAGACAGAGAAAGGAAACAGTAGGCTTCCTCCCATATTTGGGCATACCAGGGGTTGTGACACTAAATAAATACACACATACATACATACATAATTTATATAGCTACCCATCTCACGAGAAGTGACTCTGAGCAGCATCACATATATTTTTATCCAAGAGTCAAATAACAGCCTTGATAACATAGGAGATACTTTTTTTAACTAAGAAAGGTAGAGAACTAAGATTAAAATGCCCATTTCCACATGTCCAATTCTCTCTCTTTTGATATTACAAATGATAGAATAACTAGGATTTAAATTCTTAGACTTTTCCACATATAATTTGGTTTTCAATCTTTAATAAGATTGTCTTTAGTGGGTTACATCCATTTGTCATAGAACAATATTTCTGTTTTACCCTGTTATATTTTGAAATGGATTACAAGCTGATCGTTCAGCTATATGGCCTCCAGATTTTTATTTGTCCAGTGAAATCTGTCATAAATCAGAATTGTATTTCCTATATAATTCAAACTCTTGTCTAAGGAAGAATCATGATATGTCTCATTTAAATATCATGGTGCCATCAGCACAAAAAATAAAATATCAAATTTGCTCACAGTTTCAATACTAGCCTTACAGATTACACAGAGTGCTCATAATATGAAAGCTGGAACAATCCCATAGGGCAAAAATACTTTCAGGACAAAATTGACAAGCAGGTAAGATGGCTTGCTTCAAGAGATGGATTTGGGGATGTTATAAAAGGACAGGCGAAATATCAGTCATTTTATTTATATCTTTTAACAAGAGTGTTGTTTGAACAAAAATGTATTGTTCTATGTGGTTTATAATAAATAAAGCAAACTGTCTGTTAATTTCAATGGAAGTAAAAATAACATCAATAATTATATGCATGTCCTATATGTGTATGGGAGAGGATTCCTTCTTGACTCCTGTATTGTAATCCTGTAAAGCTAAAATATGAAATAAAGAATTGACTACCACATCTCTGTATTTTACAACACCATGTCAAGAATCTGTGTTTAATAATGGCAATCAAATATTTCCCAAATTATTTATTTGGGAAATACTCAGGAAAATTCTGGAAAAGATAATCAAGCAGCAGATTATGAGGATCTAGAAATCCACTAAATTAGTGGATCAGGGAAACACTGTCGATATAATATGGATTCTTAGTTTGGCTGACCAACTGCTCTCAGTGTGTGGGTCCTCCATGGAGCTACATCCACGTGGAAGGAAGCATGCAGTTGGGTACGTCAAGGTTCTGTAGTATGCCCAGTGCTCTCCAACATCTTCATAAATTATCTAGACGAGGGGATAGAAGGACAGCTCATCAAAATTTCAGACTAGACTAAGTTGAAGAAAATTGCTGACACTTAGGAGGATGGACTCAAGATTCAAGATTCACAACTTAAATATTGGGCTCTAGCTAACAAAATGCAGTTCACTGGTGAGAAAAGTAAGTTCCTGCATTGAAGCAGGAAAAATCAAAGATACAGTTATAGAATAATGATACCTGGCTCAACAGTAGTAATTGTGAGAGGGATCTAGGTGTCCTAATGGAGCACCACTTAAATATGAGCCAGCAGTGTGCTGCAGTTTCCAAAAAAGCCAATACAATTCTAGGCTGCATTAAGGGAGGGAGAGCACCAAGATCACAAGAAGTGATAGTACCACTTTATCTTGCACAAGTGAGGTAAACCTGGAATACGGTATCCAATTCTGATCACAATTACACTCAAAAAAAAAAAAGATGCTGAGTCCCTAAAAAGAACACAGAGAGGAACAATAACAGTTTAAGGGAGCTGCAGGATAATTCATAGAAGGAACGGTTAAGGGAACGGTTAAGAAAACCGAGGTGGCGCAGTGGTTAGGGTGCAGTACTGCAGGCCACTTCAGCTGACCGTTATCTGCAGTTCGGCGGTTCAAATCTCACCGGCTCAAGGTTGACTCAGCCTTCCATCCTTCCGAGGTGGGTGAAATGAGGACCCGGATTGTTGTTGGGGGCGATATGCTGACTCTGTAAACCGCTTAGAGAGGGCTGAAAGCCCTATGAAGCAGTATATAAGTCTAACTGCTATTGCTATTGCTATTGCTAACTATGTTTGGCCTAAGGAAAAGAGGAATTAGAGGTGACATGAGGGGCTGCCATAGAAAGGTGGAGGTTGACTTATTCTCCAAAGTACCTGAGTATATAGGACAAGAAGCAACGGGTGGAAACTCATTCAAGAGCTATCCAACCTGGAACACAGGTGATGCTTTTTGACGATGAGAGCAATTAACCCATGGAACACCTTGCCTCCTGAAGTTGTGGCTGCATCATTGTTGAGGTTTTCTAGAAAGGATTGGACAATCATTTGACCTGGATGATAGAAAGTCTCCTGCCATGGGCAGGAAATTGGACCAAAAGACCTCCAGGGTCTTTCCAGCCCTATGTTTCTAAAATTCTAAGGGAAGCGAAGAAAAACAGAAATACAGTAGTTTATAAATTTTAGAGCAGTTCTCTTCATTCATTCAGTTTGAAGGCAGCAAAGTAGGTGATGCCATAAAGCAGGGCCCAACATTGTCAAAAACATGCATCTGATTCTTAGTTCTAGCAATATGTTGATGACAGCTTCCTTTTTTTCCCTTCTGTGTTTTAGAATCCGGACAATCAGACAATTCAAACCAGCAAGGAGATGCGGACATTAAACCACTGCCCAATGGTGAGTGAATCCCTGTTCAACGTTCTGCTCAAAGTTGGATTCCACACTCAACGTTCTTATATTCCATTTTGAATTTCATTGAAGCCCTTTCCTTCCAATATATGTTTCTGCGCCCAGGTGAGGAGGAGGAGGAGGAGAGAATGATCAGGAGCCACAGATATTTGTAGATTGATATGGAATGCTTGAGAAATAAATGTAGGGGCAAGCAAGGTAGGATTTGTAATCTTAAGAGTGGGAGTAAATATGCAGATTTGAAGTCATGAACTAGCCTTGAATTAAAACCGAAAGAGGAAGAGGAGGGTTGGGATTCAAAGCCGAGGTTAAGATTCAATTCACAAAAGAGACAAAAGATAAGATAGCAAATTAGAATTTATTTCTACCCAGCCACAGTACAGCAAGAGCCGAGGTGGAGCAGTGGTTAGGGTGCAGTACTGCAGGCCACTTCAGCTGACTGTTATCTGCAGTTCAGCGGTTCAAATCTCACCGGCTCAGGGTTGACTCAGCCTTCCATCCTTCCAAGGTGGCTGAAATGAGGACCCGGATTGTTGGGGGGGATACGCTGACTCTGTAAACCGCTTAGAGAGGGCTGAAAGCCCTATGAAGCAGTATATAAGTCTAACTGCTACTGCTATTGCTAAGCCATCCCAGTCTCCAATTGCTAGAGCATCTCCTATTCTGCTCCATCCTCATGACCCAGTCAATGTCTGCCTTTTTCTCTTTGTAGGGCATTTGACTTTCCAGGACTGTTTTGTGACATCAGGCGTATGGAATGTTACAGAGCTGGTGAGAGTGTCACAGAGTAAGTTACAGCAACTGAAACTGCAGGTTTGGTGTGGTGATTTTAAGGTGATGAGATTCGGGGATGCACATACCTTCTCGGGTTGCAAAATTGCTGAGAACAAGATAGTGATTACGGCTGTACTGGTTCTCAAATGCTTCCAATGAAATAAGTGTGTGTCTATTTTAGGTAGATGCCTTCCAAATACATACCCCTTGCAAGGAATTCTGAATTCATTAGCATTTCTCTTAGAATTATTACTCGTCTCTCCCTCCCATCACTTAGTACATCAACAAATAGTACAATAGAATCAGTAGAAGCGGATGCTGCAGTACAAATGGCGGCTGTATTCCGGCCCGCTGCATTGAGAGTAATGAATTGAATCAGACCCACCTTTAAGCCAGTGTTTCTCAACCTTGGCAACTTGAAGATGTCCGGACTTCGCTGGCTGGGGAATTCTGGGAGTTGAAGTCCGGACATCTTCAAGTTGCCAAGGTTGAGAAACACTGCTTTAAGCATATATCACCGGGGTGTCAAACTGACAGTCCATGGGCCAGATGTGTCATGCGCAGGCCAGGCTCACCCCAGCTCCGTGCATGGGGAAAATGTCACAAAATGTCACGTGATGGCAACGGGATAGAGTTTGACACCCATGATATTTGTTCCTAAGGATTTGTTTGTAGACTGCCTTTCTCAGCAAAGAATGCTGAAGTGATATCAGCTTAAAACTAACTGCAGGAAAGTTACCTCAAATAAAAGGAACACTTTAGCACAGAAAAGCTTTGTACCCAGAGAAAGAGTTCAGGAAATTTTATCTTCGCTTTGCTGTAGATAATTCTTCAGTTGATCCATCTAAAATTCTAACCTAAGGGGTCTAACTCTAATTGACTTAAAGAAGTATTCAGTCTCCAGGCCAATACTTGCTGATTATATTTTCAGTGGCAGAGAAAGACCTCCAAAATGATATATTTAAGTACACTTTGCTATCTCTAGGTACTTGGAAGTCGTGCTCTGTTTTACTTTCTAACGCTTCTTGAATTTGTTTATGTGCGTGTTTTCTCTTGAGTTTATGTAACTAAGAAAGTAAAACCCAGCCTTCAGGATTCTCTTTTCCTATTGCTTCTGATGAGTTCTGAAGATTGTGAGGGCCACAATGGATAGGTTAACGATGCAGAGTGGAGGACATACCTTTTACATAAGCATGGTTCCAAACTCTCTATTTTCCTATTCCTTATTTGTTTGTTTGGTGTGATGGCAGAAGTGTTGGGGAATTAAGTCTATTTTATGGCTTGCAGCGTATCTTCTTGTTTTTATAAAGCCCTTCATGGTATTGGACCTGGGTACTTGAGAGACCGCCTACTGCCAATTACCTCCACTAGACCGATTAGATCACACAGGGTGGGCCTCCTCCGAATTCCATCCGCCGGCCAGTGCCGACTGGCGACTATCCAGAGGAGCGCCTTCTCTGTGGCTGCTCCGACCCTCTGGAACGAGCTCCCCGTGGAGATTCGAACCCTCACCACCCTCCAGGCCTTCCACAAAGCCCTTAAAACCTGGCTGTTCCGACAGGCCTGGGGCTAATGAGTTTTTTGTCCCCTCTCGAATGGTATGGTTGTTGAGTGTTTTAAATTGTAGTATTGTTTTGTTCGCCAAGGTGGCGCAGTGGTTAAATGCAGCACTGCAGGCTACTGCTAGATCAGCAGGTCAGCGGTTCAAATCTCACCGGCTCAGGGTTGACTCAGCCTTCCATCCTTCCGAGGTGGGTAAAATGAGGACCCAGATTGTTGGGGGCAATATGCTGACTCTCTGTAAACCGCTTAGAGAGGCCTGAAAGGCCTATGAAGCGGTATATAAGTCTACTGCTATTGCTATTGCTATTTGTACACACACACACACCCCGACTTGGTTGTGAGCCGCCCTGAGTCCCCTCCGGGGAATAGGGCAGCATAGAAATATAATAAACTCAACTCAACTCAACTTTTTCACAACCTCAAACTGACATAATACCATTGTGGTATTAATTTTTAGTAATTATGGTCGGAGATTCAGGTCTGCCATTGCCAAATCCTATTCCTCTCTATTAACTTATACTTTCTGGGCAATAATATATATTGGTTCAGAGTCCTATTAGAGAAACTCTGATATCTTTATGCAGGGAAGCCTCGCTACTTCTGCCTAATTCAGGATCCATAGTTCAGTTTGAAGAAGAAACTCCCCTTTGGGGGGGGGGGGGGCTTGTGTCAAAAAAAGTTGACACAACTTGAGTGCGGGCCAGAAGTGCATTGCAACCTTGTTTGTCTGCAAACTATTCTCAGTTACCACCTGGGTTTTCTGACTTTGTTAGCCTTAGGCCCGTACATAGATTTTCATTTGCTGTTATTAATACTACAGTATTTCTATTTTAGCCATTTGCTTTAACGTGCGTTCTAATCTTCTCTAATGAGCTAATTAACTTCCTGTTAGAATTTGTTTGCTAATTTCTTCCAAAATAAATAATTTAAACATTTGGCTTCTTCCGCTCTCTCATATTTTTTAAAGAGTTTGCATTACTGAGTAAATTGAAGTGCAGTGTTGGCAATGTGAAGACATCTAAACATTTATTATCATAATGTGGTCTAAAAAAATATGGGCACATAAATTAATCATAGTCGGTGATTTAATTTACTGTGGTATTTCCACCACAGTTAAGATTCATTTTCTGTGGAGGCACCAACTTGATTTTGGCCATCTCTATGGATGGGTAAAGTTCACAAGGAAAGCACCACACAGCAATTGGCAAAAATCAGCAGTAGTTGTGCCCAATCACTAGGAAGTGCTTCTTCTTCCCTTCAATTTTGTCTTCCTGTTTTTGGGAACAAAACTGAAATACGTAAATGGCATATAAGATAGGCCTCCAATTGATATTTTAATTGAAATACTGCATTCTGTAGTTATGAAATGGAAGCTTAGATGTTAGCCGAAATGTCTTTACCCAATTAGCTGTGTCCATTGCTTAAGAATGTAGATTTGTCTAGTAATAAAATGCTTTCATTTCATCACATCTGTATTATTGCCATACGCTCTACTTTAGAAAAGCATTCAGAAACAATAATTTATCCAGAATACTGTAGCTTCTGGAACTGCACCTATGGGACAGGTGACTTCCCAACTGAAGGTTCAAGGTTCATTTTATGTATATGCCACCCTATTCCCAGCGGGACTCAGGGCGGCGCACAAACCCAAGGAGGGGAAAGGAAACACAAATACTACAACAAAAAGTACAGGGCATTTAAAACAACCAACAGCCACACGATTCGAGAGGGGAAGGGAACTCATCAACCCCAGGCCTGCCGACACAGCCAGGTTTTAACGGCTTTTCGGAAGGCCTGGAGAGAGGCGAGGGTCCGAATCTTTCTGCGGGGAGCTCGTTCCAAAGGGCCAGAGCTGCTACAGAGAAGGCCCTCCCCCGGGTAGTAGCCAGATGGCATTGGCTAGTAGACGGAACCCGGAGGAGGCCTAATCTGTGGGATCTAATGGGTCTTTGGGAGGTAATTGGCAGTAGGCGGTCTCTCAAGTACTGAAACAGTTGTACTGTCTAAAGTCCTGAAAAGTTTGAGACCTGGATATCTTAAGACATGCCATATGGTGCTAAATGTAAATCATATGAATTACTAGAAGAAGAAATAAAGGGTCTAGACCAGTGTTTCTCAACCTTGGCAACTTGAAGATGTCTGGACTTCAAGTCCCAGAATTCCCCAGCCAGCGAATGCTGGCTGGGGAATTCTGGGAGTTGAAGTCCAGACATCTTCAAGTTGCCAAGGTTGAGAAACACTGGTCTAGAAGCAACTCTAGGCATTCTGAAACTCAGTGAACAAAGGTGAGAATCCCCAACCTAAACAAGAAGACTACACCAAAGTTAAAATTAAAATAGGAAGCAAACAACTTCTTTAAAAATGACCCCATGTGTGAACAAAAAGAAGAAAATGAATAATGAATGAATATATACTGGACCCAATTCTTACTAATAGAAAAGAAGTGATAGAGGGAGTTGAAGTTGTTGGAACTTTGGGCAAGAGTGATCACATTATATTGGAATTCAATATAATGTAAACATAAGCAGTGGAACATATTCCAGCCATTGTCTTAAACTTTAAAAGAGCTGATTTTAACAAACTGAGAAGGAGTCTAAGAAAAATTTCTATGGATGAAAATCCTAAAGGAGAAAACAACTCAAGAAGTGTGGGAAACTCTGAAAAGTATGACCATAAATGCCCAGTCCAGCACAATACCACTGAAAAAGAAGAACAAGAAATCCAAGAAAAAAACAGCCTTGTTGCACAAAGATCTCTCTAAAAAACTGAAAGACAAAAAGGAGAAGTGCAAAAAAAAATGGAAAGAGACAAATTCTGCCTGAATGCATATGGGGCAAATGTTTCTATAATCAGTACTCTTTGTGATTGGTCATGTTTACAACTCCGTTATTATTTTTGTTGTTGTTTTGTCTTTTGTTTGTTGTTGTTATTATTATTATTATTGTTGTTGTTGTACAATTGTATCACAGCGGCCAGTTGTTTCGCCGGATTTGGCATTGGTTACTAGTCGGGCCCCACCCAGGGGCCTAGGACGTTGTAACGTATTTTTATTTGTTGTTATTATTATTATTATTATTATTATTATTATTATTATTATACTTTATTCATTAAACATGAAACTCAGTCAACTGAACATTCAAAAATGCATCACAAATACTATTAACTGGTACTAATGGTTGATACGGGTTGCTGCCAGCGTTCTAGGTATCAACCAAGTACCTTCTAAAAATATACGATGTTCCGAGTAGCGCAGTTTTTTGCAGTTGTTGTTATTATTATTATGTGGTTAATCTTTGGTGAGATTCACAGCCTTTGGGGCTGGTTGGTAGCTCAACAGCTCGAGTCCTAACCGAGGACCTAGGAACTGTTAAGGTAAATTGTTCCAAGTAGGGTGGTTTTTTGTAGAATCAGAATGTTCAAGTCCGATAAATTTAGAATTGTTAGAAATTATTATTATTATACAATTGTATCACAGCGGCCAGTTGTTTCGCCGGATTTGGCATTGGTTACTAGTCGGGCCCCACCCAGGGGCCTAGGACGTCGTAACGTATTTTCGTAATATGCGTGCAGATCCAAGCAGTGCGGCTTTTTGCATTTGACTGATGGTGATTTTGTCAATTTTTAACTGTTTTAAATGTAATTCCAGTGCTTTTGGAATAGCACCCAGTGTGCCAATTACCACTGGAATTACCACTGCTGGTTTGTGCCATAGTCGTGGAATTTCGATTTTTAAGTCCTGGTATTTTGCAATTTTTTCATGTTCCTTCTCAGCGACCCTGCTATCACCTGGTATTGCGATGTCTATGATTGTGACCTTATTTTTCTCAACCAGTGTGATGTCTGGTGTATTATGCGCCAGTATTTTGTCCGTTTGTATACGGAAATCCCACAAGATCTTGACCATCTGATTTTTGGTGACTTTTTCAGGCTGACGTTCCCACCAGTTTGTTGCTGTTTTAATATTATAATTTTTGCACAAATTTCAATGGATCATTTGTGCTACTGAATTGTGCCGCAATTTATAATCAGTCTGTGTGTTGTTGTTGTTGTTGTTATTATTATTATTATTATACAATTGTATCACAGCGGCCAGTTGTTTCGCCGGATTTGGCATTGGTTACTAGTCGGGCCCCACCCAGGGGCCTAGGACGTCGTAATGTATTTTTGTAATATGCGTGCATATTAATTATTATTATTATTAATATTATTATTTCAATTCAAGAAATTCAACAGGAAATCAGTTTGAGCCTTTGTTTTTCTCATGCTGCCTACCTTCCAGTCTGTTGAGTTATTGCCTCTTACCTCTTAGCTCCTGTTGCCACAGCGTCTGGTCCAAACTTCTCTCTGGCTGATCTGGAGAGTCCCAGTTACTACAACATCAATCAAGTGGCTCTTGGGAGACGGTCAATAACATCTCCACCTTCTAGTAGGTAAGTCTCCTACAATCTTTTTGTAGTGCAGAAATCTTTTGAGTTCTTGGAAAGACTCTTCAAACCAAACGACATTTCTTGTAGTAATTAGCCCCAACTGTGTGTAAGTGGGGGGGAGTAAGTACTTAGCCCTGTATTTCGTTATATCATTGCTTATGATCTCTGCGTCTGGGTTATGTTTTCACTGCAGTTCCACCAAAAGGCCTAAGTCACTGGATGACAGCGAAATGGAGAGTCCGGTAGACGATGTGTTTTATCCTGGGACGGGACGCTCCCCGGCAGCTGGCAGCAGCCAATCCAGTGGTTGGCCCAATGATGTGGATGCAGGTAAGAGGCAACAGTCTTTCCTCATCAGTTCACCTATATTGAGATGGGGAACGAAAGCAGGAGGACTAGTCTGATCTTTGCCATTTATTTACCATCTCCATTAGACCTGCGCAGATTTCATCCACAATTGTCCTTCCAATACAGCAACCGTATTTTCTAATTCAATGTTTCTCAACCTTGGCAACTTGAAGATGTCCGGACTTTAACTCCCAGAATACCCCAGCCAGTGAATGCGAATGCTGGCTGGGGAATTCTGGGACTTGAAGTCCAGACATCTTCAAGTTGCCAAGGTTGAGAAACACTGTTCTAATTAATGCTTTGTTAAGAAGGTATAGGACAAGTGACAATTATGTTTGTTTCAGGTGAGTTCTGTTTGGATTCTACAAATTGGAAGTTGTTTAGGGAATGGTTCAAACAAGTTGGTATATGGTTGCTTACAACGAATACGAAACACAGCCCTTTAACAGACACGTACCCAAATACAGATGAAGTCTCAGTTTAAAATGGGGTTACAAATTGAAAGTTAAGCCTACACAGAGCACATGGGCCAGGATGCCTCGTAAGGGAAGGCGGGGATAACTCTCAGCCCAGTATGGATGAGATCTGAAACCAATGGAGTTCCATACATATCTCTCTTAATACTAGCAAAAAAACACTAGGTGTGCAATAATATATGAAGCTCCCCAGCATGAGACCCAGTGAAATAAGGTGCTCTGAAATACTACATAAGCCTAATGGAACCAATAGTAAATTGTACACATTGAATAAAATTTGTGTAGACTTCAAAAGACTGTGATGCAACTATGCTATGGTCCTGGGTAGTTTTGCAGAATGAAATATCTATAGAGCTACCTCAAAAATACTAGCTCGTGAGTATGAATGAGAGCATATTGGCATGTATAAGTTGAATATAGGCATGGCCTAATCTTCATGAATAAAAAGAAAGAGTATTAATGTCCAGGAGTAAAGACGTTTGTGTGCAGGATAATGGGAATGAAGTAGCTGCTACATAGTTTGAAGGATTGAGCAATGGACTCCAATGTTAAGGCATGACAGCTGTCCACACTGGGATTTCTTACAGTGCTGGAAATCTAATGATTTTCAAGAATAGATTCTGGCTGTATTGGAATTAGTGTAATAAATAGGAGGGAGGAATGGGATGCTGGTGGCTAGAATGAACTGACTATTTATGGTCTAGATATATATTCCTGGCTTATCTGAAATCTCTCTGGTGATTCTGATTAAAGAACTGCCGAAGTAAGCTTGATCACGTCTGAGCTATAGGAAAGCTGAGTTCTGTTCTCCAAGTAAGATATAGAATATATTTTAATTATTGCATAATTTTTTTGCTTTGAATTTCAACAGTAATTTGCTCTTATTACGTTTATTATTCTTTGTTTGGGTAATTCACCTGTTTGCTTAGCGGGGTATTTTCCTTCATTCCAGAAGAAATTATCCTGTATTCCTTAACCAATGTGAATGAAGAAAAATGTTTTAAAAATTCAATCTTCACAAAAACTAAATTTGCTTTATTGGAAATACTATCAGCCCGTATAGTAGCTGTGGTGAGGTGTACATGTATACAGTTACAACTTCCATCATTTAAAGTAATCCCCTGTTTTCAAAATACTGTCTTGTCTTATGGGGATTAGCTAAATCAGACAGTAGCCCATTAGGGGTGGAAATTAATATAAGTCTTGCATGACATAGAAGATGGAAAGAAGATTCTTAATACTGTATTGTTTTTTTCCCCATTACATTTACATCATTTTTATACGCTAACATGGAAAGTCTAGCTATTCTTCCAAACCCCTTTGCATATTAATATCTTTATCCCACAATATAGACAGGTTATGTATACACATAAATTTGTAAGTCAAATGCCACAGGAGAAAAAGAGCATCCCCTTTGTACATGTTTATGAAAATCCAGTGTTAGTAAAAATATACCTATGAAAAGGTTTGTGAATGTGCACACTTACTGTCAGAATAAAGCAGTGGGCAGTTGTGTCTGGATGACACAACTCTACCTCCACTCTATCTCCAAATTCTAGGGTAACTTCATAAGAAAATAGGTGAATGCTCCATTAAAAGGAGTGTTCCCATGCAGCACATAACATCGTGAGCCAGTTTCTTAAAGGCTTTATAAGCTGCACTTCCTCTGTCTTTGCAGTACATTTGATAAATCAAAATTATTCTGCTGATCCGTAGGGAATAATTATGGGAGTGGGCTTGTTTTGCACTTGTGTCTTCCTTCGTTTTCTGGGGGGCTGAAGGCTGTGGAACAGGCTGCATTCAAACACGTTTTTTTCCCCTCTTTCTTTCGTCTCCCTCCTCCTCCTCCTCCTCCTTTGTCTTGTTGAGGTTTGTTCCCAGCCATCTGAACAAATCACCAATTAAGCAACACAGCTGCAGGGCTTGTATGAACAGCTGGAGAGACCATCCAGCCGTCTGACAGAGACAGGTGTTCACAGCTGGCTGGCTGGCAGGCCCCCCTCCCTATCCCTGCGCACAGGTATCAGGTGTTAGGCAGCTGGCATGAGATAACAGGCTGGGGGGCTTTTCTCTCTCGAGCCCCCCCCCCTGCCTTGCCTGCTGCTGAAGTGCCAGATTGTGCTGCATTAGAAAGACAGCGATGAACAGGAATGGCCCATTTCTCTATGAAGCCTTGCATTGGGTCCCCTAATATTCAAGGAGGATGTCACCAGATTCCCCGTTTCGTATCTGTTGAGGCAGCATTTTTATAACTCATAATAATCATGTTTCCCGAGGTGTAGATGCTTTTAATCAAGATCAATCCACAGTGTAGATCTACAAATGCTTACCCAAAAGAAATCCACGTGTAGATTTTAAATCAGCTTTGACACTACATCACCTATCTGTATTGTGTTTCACACCGAAGTGAACTGCTCAAAAACAGATTCTAGGGCAGTGTTTCTCAACCTTGACAACTTGAAGATGTCCGGACTTCAACTCCCAGAATTCCCCAGACAGCATTCGCTGGCTGGGGAATTCTGGGAGTTGAAGTCCGGACATCTTCAAGTTGCCAAGGTTGAGAAACACTGATCTAGGGGATGAGCCCAAGAGATATCCAGGGCAGAAGCATCAGAGCTACGAACAGCAGCTAATTCCAGCAATGTGCAATAAAATGTGGCAGCGTTTCTAGTTCGAACTATGCTGCACCGTCATTCTCTTCTATATTCCATTCCACATTCAGGTCTTAGTAATTGGCTTTTAATTTTTGCTAAGCATATTCTATAAGGCAAGGCAGGGCAAGGTGTAGTGGGAGCACAATGACACACATTAGAAATGAAATTCTGTTGCCTGCTCTCGAAAGAAAGTATATATCTACCCATACCCATACATCATATACATTGTTCATGTTGAAATGTTTTTATTTTTCATTTTCACACAGTCACATATATACTGTGCATAACCGGGGCCATACAACATTAAACAATAATCACAGCAATTCCTCTTGTCAACAATACCCCCAGAAATATAAATAAAATGAAACTCAAACTCAAATAGAAACCCAATATACCTCTTCCGCTCTCCATACACCTCTTTCTTCTGCCCCCCTCCAACTTTCTATCTTCCCTCCATCATCCCTCTCTACCCTACCTCCCCTCCCCCTCTGCCACTCCTCTCTCCCGATCCACTCCCTCCCTTCCTTCTCACCCTCCCTCCCATCCTCTCTTCCGTCCCTCTCTACCCATCTTCCTTCTATCCCACTCCTCCTCCCCTTGGTGTATTTCTACTATATGTCAATGTATTCAGCTTGTCCTATTTTTACAGAGAAATTAAAGAGAAACGGTATACATGTGAAATCGCATTACGTTGAAATCTAACACATAGTATATATCCCCCGCCCCCACCCTCCCCCCTAACACGCCACCTCCCTCCCCCCCCCCGACTTCCCAGAGCCCGTACATGGTTTAGATCATAATATACATTGTTGTTGTTAGTTGCAAAGTCGTGTCCCACTCAACGCGACTCCATGGCCAATGTTCCTCCAGGCCTTCCTGTCCTCTACCATCTTCTGGAGTCCATTTAAGCTCACACCGACTGCTTCAGTGACTCCATCCAGCCACCTCATTCTCTGTCGTCCCCATTTTTTGCCCTCAATCTTTCCCAGCATGAGGCTCTCCTCCAGTGATTCATTCCTTCTCATTAGGTGGCCAAAGAATTTGAGTTTCATCTTCAGGTTCTGGCCTTCTAGCAATAGCAATAGCAATAGCAGTAGACTTATATACCGCTTCTTAGGCCTTTCAGGCCTCTCTAAGCGGTTTACAGAGAGTCAGCATATTGCCCCCAACAATCCGGGTCCTCATTTTACCCACCTCGGAAGGATGGAAGGCTGAGTCAACCCTGAGCCGGTGAGATTTGAACCGCTGAACTGCTGATCTAGCAGTAGCCTGCAGTGCTGCATTTAACCACTGCGCCACCTTGGCTCTTCTAAAGAGCAGTCAGGGTTGATCTCCTCTAGGACTGACCGGTTTGATTGTCTTGCCATCCAGGGGACTCACAGGCGTCTTCTCCAACACCATAGTTCAAAGACCTTAATTCTTTAGTGCTCAGCCTTCCTTATGGTCCAACCTTCACAGCCATCCATTGCAACTGGGAAAACCATAGCCTTGACTATACACACTTCTGTCCCCAGGGTGAGTCTCTGCTTTTCAGTATGCTGTCTATATTTTCCATAGGTTTTTTATTTTAATTTCCTGGCTGCAGTCCCCATTTGCAGTGATCTTGGGGCCCGGGAAAATAAAATCTGTCACTACCTCTATTTCTTCCCCATCTATTTGCCAGGAATTGAGAGGGCCGGATGCCATGAATTTCCTTTTCTTAATGTTGAGATTCAACCCAACTTTTGCCCTCTCCTTCTTAACCGCATCCCGAGGATCTTTAGTTCCTCTTCACTTTCTGCCGTTCGAGTGGCATCATCTGCATATCTGAGGTTGTTGATATTTCTCCCGGCAATCGTAATTCCAACTTGTGATTCATCTGGCCCCGCCTTTCTCATGATGTGCTCTGCATAAAAGTTAAATTGTCAGGGCGACAGGATAAAGCCTTGCCGGACTCCTTTCACAATGTTGAACCAATCAGTGATTCTGTGTCCAATTCTCACTGTTGCTTCTTGACCCGCATATAAGGTTTCTCAAGAGTGTTTGAAGACTCCAATTAGTCCAGAATGCAGCCGTGCGAGCGATTATGGGTGCACCAAGGTACACCCACGTTACACCTATCCTCCGCGAGCTGCACTGGCTACCTGTTAGTCTCCAAATCCGCTTCAAGGTGCTGGTCGCTACCTATAAAGCCCTACATGGCATCGGACCTGGGTACCTGAGAGACCGCCTCCTGCCGATTACCTCCCATAGACCGATTGGATCTCACAGGTTAGGTCTCCTCCGGATTCCATCTGCCAGCCAATGTCGGCTGGCGACCCCCCGGGGGAGAGCCTTCTCTGTTGCAGCTCCGGCCCTTTGGAACGACCTCCCCGTGGAGATCTGGACCCTTACTACCCTCCCGGCCTTCCGCAAAGCCACCAAGTCCTGGCTGTTCCAGCGGGCTGGGGGGAGCTGAGAAGCATCTACCTCCACGGAAATTGTGAATGTTGGTTTTGTTTTTAATATGTTGTCTTTGTCTCGTTCCCCCCTTTCCCTTGTCTTTTGTGAGCCGCCCGGAGTCCTCCGGGAGTGGGCGGCATACAAGACAAATGAATAAATAAATAAATAATAAAGAGACAAAGAAGATGGCCTGGTACTCCCATCTACTTAACAACTTGCCACAATTTGTTCTGATCCACACAATCAAAGGCTTTGGCACAGTCAATGAAACAGTAGAAGGGCCTCGGCTCTGGCCCATCCCAGCTGGTTGCTCCCCTCGGTGTGTGCACAGGAGGTGGCGAGCATGCGGGGGCTGGGGTTCCTGGCAGCAGCTCCAGCTCATTGGCCCCTTGGCCATTCATTGGCTGGCAGCAACAGGCAGCTAGATGTGAGCCCAGGACATCCAGTAAACTGTGTTCAGCATTGTCCGACCTGCTCCACATTTACACACCTCAGGGTCCCACAGCCCGCACTGCACGGGTGGGTCAGGGCACCGCAGCCTTCATGCCAGCCCTTTAAGCAGGAGATAGAGGCAGAGACATGGAGGGGGAGGCAGGCGATGTGGCTCATCGGATGCGCTGGGCGACTACCTGCCCTGTCCCAGCCGCAGCAGCCGCGGGCAAATAAAGATAATGGGGCTGTGACGAGGCAGCCTCGCCAGTCATTGACACTGGGACATCGTGGCCCCTGCCCACTCGCCACCACCAGCCAAACCTTGTGCTTCAGCTCCAGCCACACACGTGGGACGAACCTTCCGCTCGCAGCTACGCCAACAGGCCCAGAGAACGGGGAAAGTGGGGAGTTCCCATCCCCAAGAGGCAGCCTGCCCTGCTCAAGCCCAGCCCTGGAGATCAGTGGTGGGTTTCAAAATTTTTTTGAACCTACTCTGTGGGTGTGGCCTCCTTTGTGGGAGTGGCTTGCCGGCCATGTGACCTGGTGGGAGTGGCTTGCCAGCCATGTGTTTTCTTTCTTTCTTTCTTTCTTTCTTTCTTTCTTTCTCTCCCTCTCTCTCTCTCTCTCTCTCTCACACACACACACACACACTCTTTCCTTCCCTTTGTCTTTCTGTCCCTCTTTCCCTTTTTTCTTTCATCTCTCTCACTTTTTCTTTCTTTTTTTATTTTTTTCTTTCTTTCTTCCTTTCTTTCTCTTTCTCTTTCTCTCTCTGTGTGAGTCTCTCTCTCTCTCTCTCTCTCTCTCTCTCTCTCTCTCTCTCTCTCTCTCTCTCTGTGTGTGTGTGTGTGTGTTTTTGTGTGTCAGTGGTGGGTTTGAAAAATTTTTGGAAGCTCTTCTGTAGGTGTGGCCTGCTTTCCGGGTCCACTGGTGGAACCTCTTCTAACCGGTTCGGTAGATCTGCCGAACTGGTTCTACCGAACTGGTGCAAACTGGTAGGAAACCACCTCTGCCTCCAATCCTGCCTTCTGTCCCTCAGTCCATTGAGGCTCCATCCCTGGAGTAACTGGACACGTTTTGAACTTCCCAGTGCTTGAAGCCATTCCGGGATCTCCTGAATCCCATCAGCCAGTCTGCCTCCAAAGGACCCGTTTAAACTAGAGGGTTGAGGAGCAAGAGGCCAAATCCCCCCCTCCCCCCCGGGAGGTTCTCGACCCTGAGCATCACTTCTGGGCTACCCAGACCAGAAAACCAACTTCCCAGGAGGCTAAAATCTACTTTTACTGAGATTGGCTGCAATAATCAAGTTTTTCGAATCTGATTGTGCTGACCCTCTTTATCCTCCTGTGAACGAGTTAGGTAGCTGCCTGAGCCACTTCCAAATTTTCTCCTGTAGTTCTGGACGTGAAAAATCCTTCAGCCCCTTTTGCCTAAGAAGAGGGTTCTCCACTGTCAGTCGAGCCAGCCACGTCCATCTGCCTCTTTGAAGGCAACAATAATGCTCATGCGGCCCTCAATGAAATTGAGTTTGACACCCCTGCCCTAGATAGAAGGAAGAAAGATATTAAATTCTTACTTTGTGCACTACTCAATAAAACCTCCTCTCCTAGGGTTGGGAGAAGGAGTTGTATTACTGCTGATTTTGAATTCCACTATATCTGGTAATATTTTCCTTTTACGTGTGGATCTGTAACACTTAATTATACTATTAAGCACTTTCAGAAACTAAGTTCACTGTTAATAAATAACAATTAATAAGGTGCTATTTCATGCAGATCTTCTGTGCACGTCTGAAGGTTTGGGGTAGCTTCTTTAAGAACATAATGCTGGAGATATCCTTTTATGCCCTTAACATACGGGAAATAACTCTTAAATGGTTGTTCTAAAAAGCTATGGTTAAACAATATTCTTTGTTTGGTCTCGGATAATTCCAACCCCTGCATAAATTATGTACAGAAATGAAAATTAGCTATACTAATTAATAGTAAATGATAAAACAGCTTTGCAGATTAAACTTGCAAGCCTATTTAATAAATATTTTGATATAATGAGAGATATATGCTGGTGACAGTCTATGAAAAAGAGGCATTATTCCCTAAACAGCTTCCTGAGGGAAGAAAGTAATAGGTCCTTTGACTTGAAGAACCTTAAGCACGTATCACAATTTCTAAATTGTGGCTGGCCAAATGAATGATTTGATCATCTGTCTGACACTTCAACATGTTGTTCTTGAGTATACCCAACTATTTCTGAATGCATCCAAATTTCAATCACTTATCTTTTAAGCTTTAAAGCTTTTAATTCATATGACATTCTTCCATGTTTACATTTTACATATTAAAGTTTGAATTTCTTGATTTGCTTCTTATTTGTTGATAATTTATATAGACACTCTGTAGAGTAGATATGGAATCTTTTTGTTCATCTTGTTCAAAATATTTGTTTATTTCTGTTGCACTGCTCTCTTCTTTCCTGGGTGTTCCCAGATATATAAAAACTGTTATCCTCAATGAAATATGTAATTTGTCTGTACAAGTTGCTATTGGACTTACCCATAAACCTTGTTCTGGAGTCTGATTCCACATTGAAAATAAAATGCTACGAGACTCCTCTTTCTCCTTCAACAATGCTCTGCCATTTTAATTCCACCCCACCCCCCCCGCCCAAGATGTATTTCTCCATTTTCAGGACTGGCATTCACATTCTCTCTCCCACTCCCATTGCAAAATACTAACATTTCCAATTTCAACTGCAGAAGTACTCTCAGCCAGTCAAAGTTTCAAAGTTTAGAAGTTTAATAACACTTGTATGCCGCCCAATCCCATAGGACTCCGGGCGGCTAACAATACAAATAAATCAAAAAGAAGAGAAGGAAAGAAAAGATAGATTTAAAAACACACCATGCACTCCATTCCAAGTGGGGCTGGACCATATTTTGGGGTCAACAGCCCCAGGCCTGCCGGAACAGCCAGGTTTTAATGGCCTTACAGAAAGCCGGGAGAGTGGGAAGGGTCCGGATCTCTATGGTTAGATCGTTCCACAGGGTCGGAGCAGCTACAGAGAACCCTCCCCCCCCCCGAGTAGTCGCCAACCGGCATTGCCCGGTCGACGGTACCCGAAGGAGGCCCAATCTGTGGGATCTTATAGGTCGTTGGGAGGTATGTGGCAGGAGGCGTTCCCGTAGTCGCATGTGTATTTGTCTATTATATGACACCAAGAATATGAAAAACAGGAAAAAATATAGTTCAAATTCTTCAACCTCCATCATCAGTGTATCAGTCAAAATTGAGTCCTACAACAATTTTAAAGTAACATTTAAAATGTTGGGATTTTTTTTTTCTTTGTAGCGTTTTCCCAGAAATGTAGGATCTCCTTTTTTTTAGATCAACCAAGTGTTGATCCATTGGTTGTGATAGAAAGTGACCGACTGGTTTGTCTCACCCAAGGTGGTGTCAAGGGCTGAGAGAGAGTGACTGGCCCAAAATTACCCAACTGGCTTTCTTGCCTAAAAACTCAGTTTCCTGGTCTCTAGACTGGTACCTTAACTATTAGAACAGAACAGACCAAGTTGATCTGTTACGGAATATCTTATAAGACTCTTGATACTTTTATACTGTGTTATACTACAAGGATATTAAGCCTTGTAATATGTAAGAAAATAGCAATAGCAATAGCAGTTAGACTTATATACCGCTTCATAGGGCTTTCAGCCCTCTCTAAGCGGTTTACAGAGTCAGCATATCGCCCCCAACAACAATCCAGGTCCTCATTTCACCCACCTCGGAAGGATGGAAGGCTGAGTCAACCTTGAGCCGGTGAGATTAGAACCGCCGAACTGCAGATAACAGTCAGCTGAAGTGGCCTGCAGTACTGCACCCTAACCACTGCGCCACCTCGGCTCTTTGTTGACAATGACAAACATATTCCAAGATTCCTTAATTATAATGTGCTTATACTTTATAATGCACCCTAGTGTACTTATTTCGTAGGAGCAGACTAATTATATCCTTGAGATATAACTGCATCGGCTGCTTGTTCCCGTGTCTGATTTTACCGAGATTTTCTCATTGGCCTTGTGAGAGGTCATAACATACAATTCTGCACAGCCATTTCAATTGCAGGCTGATCTTCTTTCCTTTCCTCTTTTAGCAAGACCCAGTCCTACCACAACCTGGTATATAAGATAGAAGAAATTGGAATAGCCGGCTTGGTTTCTTAGATCTGTACAACATACAAAGTTTTTTGGGGGGGAGCCCGGGGAGGGGGGGGGCAAACCCTGTGATTAAATATATTAAATAAACAAATAGATAAATAAAGTGAAGACAGACATGTGCTTGGCACATTGGTTTCCCACCTTGGTTTCTGCCCCACCACTGATTCACATAACAAGAGAGCCACTTTCACATAGTGCAGAGCAGTGGTGGGTTTCAAAAATTTTTGAAACCTACTCTGTGGGTGTGGCCTCCTTTGTGGGAGTGGCTTGCCAGCCATGTGACCTGGTGGGAGTGGCTTGCCGGCCATGTCTTCTCTCTCTCCCTCTCTCTCTCTCTCTCTCTGTCTCTTTCCTTCCTTTTGTCTCTCTGTCCCTTTTGTCTTTTTTTCTTTCATCTCTCTCTCACTTTTTCTTTCTTTTTCATTTATTTATTTCTTCCTTCCTTTCTCTTTCTCTCTCTCTCTCTCTCTGTCTGTCTGTGTGTGTGTGTGTGTGTGTGTGTGTGTGTGTGTGTGTCAGTGGTGGGTTTCAAAAAAGTTTGGAACCTCTTCTGTAAGTGTGGCCTGCTTTCCGGGTCCACTGGTGGAACCTCTTCTAACCGGTTCGGTAGATTTGACGAACCGGTTCTACCGAATAGGTGCGAACTGGTAGGAACCCACCTCTGGTGCGGAGTGCCTCAACCTCTTTGGCTTTGCAGTCTGGCAGGGGAGGGGGGGAGGGACAGGGGACTCCACGTAAGTAGTGTGCAAGTGTGTACGTGCAGCCCCATTTGTACAAATGGAGCACGCGCATGCTTGCCCACCACTTCTGAGGCCCAGTTCTGAAAGCTCCAGTAGTGGGCCATGGGCCATGGGCTGGGGATCCCTGACTTAGTGGATAAGACACTGGGATATGGTGAACTCTAGCCATGGAAGCTGGAAAACATGATTTTACACCAGTCACTCTCTCAGACCAACCCAAACCCAGGAATATTACCATATGTTCACTGCCTTGAGTGATAGAAAATAGAAACAGAACCTAAATCTAATTAATAAATAATAATGTATTTATTATTAAGTGGGAATCAAGAGATTCCGGAAAATACATCAGAAAAGTATTTCAGCTGTGCTGATCAGTGAAGGACTAAAGCCAGTTCTGGAAAATAAGCAAGTTCAGTAGTTCTTTTGTGAATTATTAAGAGTTGTGTTTTTTTTTCATGTACCTGTGCCTTTTACTATTTATTTTTTCCCCCCACTTTTGGGGTATTATTAGTTTTCCTGGCACCCAACTAAGGCCTTGCTCAAATGATGTGACAAATCTATGTCTTTGCAGGGAGCAAACTTAAACAGCCTTTGAACAAATTTATATTGATGTTTAATAACTGTTAATTCAAAGGAAGAGTAGCATTTGTCATGCAAATAAGCATTTTCAATTGCATGGCAAACTCCACTGAAGCAAGACTGCTTTAGAACAAAGGCAAGAAACTGCTCTGGTGCAGGCCTTTGAAAACCCTAATAAGCATTCAGATTACATCTTGTGACTGAGATATAACAAACTTAAATGTGCTCTAGGACAAGGAATAGTGAGTAGCAGAGATTGGGCAGGGGGGCGGATCTAGAATCTTGAGAGGAAATAAAAGTGTTGCAACCTGATGGAGTCAAAACACTAATTTATTGCACACCTTGATTGATGGATCTAAGTCTTAGCAAGTAGTAGAATCTGACTCATCTAGTCTGTGCTTGGAAGCTAAGGATATGTACTTGAATGAGAGACCAAAAGGGAACCTCATCTCAATCTGTAGCCTGGAGTCAGGGCCGGATTTAGATGAAAAGAGGCCCTAGGCTATTCCACTTATGAGGCCCTTTCACCTCCCATTTTTAAGTTTGTGAATTGCATGAGAGACAATAAAATACATCATTACTGTGATATATATCAATATATATCAATATATATAGCTGGCCTCCTGACGGAGGGTGGCTCTGCTCTGCGGCAAAGGCAGCGAGGCCAGCCGCCTCCCCTGCTGCGCTCAGCTGCCCGGCTCGGCCCCCCTCGCCCTCACCTCCCTGGCCGCTGGTGGGCTCCGCGTCGACGGGGCGGCCACTGGGAGCGGCCGCGCCTCTCGCCCGACCGCCGGTGCCGGGAACGTGGGCGGGCTCCCCAACTGCCGCGGCGCTGGAACGATCTTAACCAATACATTTTTATGTTTGTTTATTAGTCATCTGCGTAGAATTTCTCCTTATTTTCGGTTCAGTGTTTTAGTGTTCACTGTTTTTAGAATAGTGTAATTTTAATTTTGCTAACAATTTGAATGTAGGCCCCTCTTGATCTTGAGGCCCTAGGCTGAAGCCTAGTTAGCCTATAGGAAAATCCGGCCCTGCCTGGAGTACAGGTAAACAAAAAAACAATCCTGGAATTGGGCTAAGGCAGCCCCTTCTGTATGTTGCCTAGATGTATGTAGGTTCTATCGGGGGGAAACCAAACCCGACACAAAGACTTTATTTACTTTAACTTTTATTTTATTGATGGAAGCACCTCAGAGACACATGGAGATTGCTCTTAATAGCATATAGAAATAACGAACTTGTAGAAATTCATGCTGTAGGAATAATGAATAACAATGCTGTCTGTCTGTCTACATCTACTTCGTGGCTGGCTTTTGTGCCGAATAGACACGTGAGCTGCTCCTTTAGCCTGTTCAGTGACAGGTAGAGAAACCAAGAGTTCGGAAGCAGCCGTTCCCAATATGATCCCTTAGCCTTGTTGTAGAGCATGCATTGGACCAGAGGAGTGAATGAAAGAGCATGGCTAACTACTAATCCATCTTTCCTCCACCTGTTAAACCATGAACTTTCTCCCTGATTCCTTGCCAGGACCGGCTTCTTTAAAGAAGTCAGGGAAGCTGGATTTCTGCAGTGCCCTGTCCTCCCACACCACCTCCCCGAGAATGGCTTTCACCCACCACCCGCTGCCTGTCCTAGCAGGAGTCAGACCAGGTGAGAACAAAGCCATTTTCTTAGGGGGGCGAACGGGTGGATTGTGGGCAAGATTGTGGGAGGCAAGGGACGAAGTCGTGTCCTCGGTAGGGCATGTCAATAGACTCAACCACCTCGGTTCTGGCAATAGTCTCTTGCTGTCTCTTTTCCTCTCTCTTTCACTTCCTCTGTCTTTTGTTCCCCTGCTTTCTTTTTTTCTTTTTTTCCCCCCCAAACTGGCTTAACGCGTTGATTGCAAACTGCATTCTCGAGGGATTATCCTTAAGATGGCATATAAAGAGGAACGTTTTGATAAATCTGATTAATTGGGAAGCCGCAGCGCCAGGCTTGAATTGATAGCGGTGCATAGATGGACTGAGATCCAGTTTAATAAATAAATATATATCTTCAAATGCTTTGGAAAAGGAGGCTTCAGAATGAATTGACAACTACGAGGTGGCGCAGTGGTTAGAGTGCAGTACTGCAGGCCACTTCAGCTGACTGCTATCTGCAGTTCAGCGGTTCTAATCTCACCGGCTCAGGGTTGACTCAGCCTTCCATCCTTCCGAGGTGGGTGAAATGAGGACCCAGACTGTGGGGGCAATATGCTGACTCTGTAAACCGCTTAGAGAGGGCTGAAAGCCCTATGAAGTTTATGTTTGTTTGTTTATTTCATTTGTATGCCGCCCTTTTCCCCCAAGGGGGACTCAGGGCGGCTCACAACTCAAAACAAGGGAAGGGGGGGATACAAACAATTTGACAACAACACAAAACAGTTCATAATTTAAAAGCACAACAATCATACCATTCGAGATAGGGGCAGTGGTATAGAAGTCTAACTGCTATTGCTACATTTAAATATTTCATTAAAAAAACTAGAATATTTAAAGATTATATCTAAAAGGGGCAAATCTAACCTACACACTACATTTGATACATTGAGAGTTGTCAGATTTCTAGTGGCTTATTGTTTCAAGCTGAAATACGTATCCTTGCTACTCTGAGGTGTGCTTGAAATTGAAGTAGAACCCTAAGCCCCATGAAAGTGAAAATGACGAATGTATTTTCAGTACATTTCTTAAAATCTTTTAAAAGCCCTTATTTTTGGTATATTTTGAGAATCGGTGTGGAGCCTGAATGGCTGCACTTATTTCACTTCTAAAATTATTTTTATTATTTTTATTTTTGTTATTTATATGTTGCCCTTCTAAGTCACTTTAACAGGGTGGTCTTGTAATGAAAATAGAAATAAATAGTACAACAAAAGTAATAAAATGCATATCATAAAATAACAGCATTAAAATGAAAACAGCAGATGGGAAAATGTAATGAAGTCCAATCATTGGAGGAAAAAAATACCAGTTTAAAACGCTTAGGGGATTTTAAAAGATTTTTTTCCCGTGGTGTTAAAATCCCATCAGAACAGGCAGAGAACCATAGGACTTCAGAAACACTAAGGTGCCAGCACAGAAAAAAACAATAGATTTGTCTTCTATCTGCCATTTTTTTGTGACAGTGAGGTCATTCAAAGAAAGACATCTAAAGATTTTTTTTCATTGTACAGGTAGGTTCATAAAGAAATATGCATTTCCAAAATAAATGCAATAATTTCATGAAGGAAAGAGGAAAGGAAGGAATCCCTGTGGATTTTACTCTGCTAGTCATAACCGACTATAGGGGGCGGTACTCATCTCCATTTCAAGGGCCAGCGAGCCAGCACTATCCTAAGATATTTCTGTGGTCATGTGTCCAACATGATTTCACGAAGCGCTGTTTTCTCTCCACTGAAGTGGTACCTATGTATCTACTTGCATTTGCATGCTTTCAAGCTGCTAGGTGGTCAGGAGCTTGGGACAAGAACAGAAGCTCACCCCATTGTGTGACCCTTGAGTGTCGAGCCCAACACCTAACCCATGAACCTTTGCGCCACCCCCCAATTTCTTCAATTTCTTGAAGAACAGGCTATAGCTTCCTTGACTGCTTCTGTGTTTAGGTCATAGCATATTCAGCCTTCAGCCAAGGTATTTTAACTCTGTATGCTTAGATCAAATGAGCAGAGAATCTCTTTAAGTGTTATTTACTAATGCCTGTGACTAGTGTTTAGGAAGAACCATGATACAGGTTTATACGCTGGAGATATTTAGTTATATTTTTTGTAATCAACCATAAGCATAAAGTTTGAAGTTTAAGGATGCAGTAACAGTTTTCGGTGTCTGGCTTTTCTTAGGATGATGTTTTGGGTTCTGATTAATAGTGACTTTATATCACTTACAGTGATGTACTGCAATGTCAGCTGTTTTGTACAGAACTATAGAAGTTGCACGTGTGTGTGCAGTAGAGGGAGGGAAGAAATATAACATATCTGATGAGGTGATTCAGGTAAGGAATAGAACAAGCAAGTTTAGAATATATTCCTCCAGCCTCTTCTCTAGATAAGCCACTAAGCTGCACTGTCAATTGGCTTGCCCTCAAGCATCAAACAAGCTTTGTAAGCAGACTACTAACATTTTAAACATTAGTAGGCTTGTCTTGCTTGTCTGTGTTTTGGATGGCAGTTAAAGAGGAAATATCATGGTTAAACCTAGTGCCACTCGAAGTGCATTTGTCAGAGAGATGTAGGACTTATGAAGATGAAGTTGCTTTGTGAGAACTAGGTCAGTGGTATGTTCGAAGAGAGCGTGACCCGTCAAAACCGCGCTCGACTAAGCCGCGCCCGATTAAACCGCGTCGCTGACATCATCAACAAGGCAACAACAGCAAGCGCGGAGAAAGAAGGGCGCTTTAAATAGCGCTTTGAAAGCAAGCCGATTCAACTTAAGATAAGGGTTAGGTTTAGGGTTAGCTTTAGGGTTAGGTTTAGGGTTAGGTTAAGGGTTAGCGTTAGGTTTAGGGTTAGGTTAAGGGTTAGCGTTAGGTTTAGGGTTAGGTTAAGGGTTAGGGTTAGGTTTAGGGTTAGGTTAAGGGTTAGCGTTAGGTTTAGGGTTAGGTTAAGGGTTAGGGTTAGGTTTAGGGTTAGGTTAAGGGTTAGGATTAGGGTTAGGGTTAGGGTTAGGGTTAGGTTAGGGTTAGGGTTAGGTTTAGGGTTAGGTTTAGGATTAGGTTTAGGGGGGTTAGGTTTAGGTTTAGGGGTTAATTTTAGGTTTAGGGTTTACAGCGTGCTTCTGTCTCCGCGCTGTTGTCGCCCTGTTGATGATGTCAGCTACGCGGTTTAGTCGGACGCGGTTTAGTCGAGCGCAGTTTTGTGGTGGAACCCGAAGAGAGGCCATTACTTGCTTGAGTCTCTACCAAGCCTCCACCTTGTACGAGCCCATAGTATAATACTAAGAGCCAAGGTGGCGCAGTGGTTAAATGCAGCACTGCAGGCTACTGCTAGATCAGCAGGTCAGCGGTTCAAATCTCACCGGCTCAGGGTTGACTCAGCCTTCCATCCTTCCGAGGTGGGTAAAATGAGGACCCGGATTGTTGTTGGGGGCGATATGCTGACTCTGTAAACCGCTTAGAGAGGGCTGAAAGCCCTATGAAGCGGTATATAAGTCTAACTGCTATTGCTATTGCTAATCTCACCGGCTCAGGGTTGACTCAGCCTTCCATCCTTCCGAGGTGGGTGAAATGAGGACCCGGATTGTTGTTGGGGGCGATATGCTGACTCTCTGTAAACCGCTTAGAGAGGCCTGAAAGGCCTATGAAGCGGTATATAAGTCTACTGCTATTGCTATTGCTATTGCTACTACTTTGGTGATCGAACAGAAGAATTTATTGTGGCAGGGCTGATTTTCTCTCTTCTCTTGTCTTGTAAGTTCTCAGACAGCAAGTGACAGCTTTTATTAAGATAATAAGCAGCTTTTCAAGGAGTAGGCAGTACAGGACTCCAGGTAATGGGTTTAAAGAATTGTGTAATCTATATTACAGAAAGAAGAAAAGGCATATTAAAGGAAGCAGATGTAAGCTAAAATAGGTCAAGTGTTAGGCAAAACCTGCCATTTGAAGTATACATTAGATCAGTGTTTCCCAACCTTGGTAACTTGAAGATGTCCGGACTTCAACTCCCAGAATTCCCCAGCCAGCATTCGCTGGCTGGGGAATTCTGGGAGTTGAAGTCCGGACATCTTCAAGTTGCCACGGTTGAGAAGCACTGCATTAGATCCAGTTGATCCCAAGCTTGGATGGAAGCCATTAGCTAAAAGACACAATAATTAAACAAGGCAGTTATTTTTTAAAGGGCACCAATACTATTTTATGGAAGGCTTACATTCTACTCAGACATAGTTATAGCAGCAGAGTGCCTCTACAGGTAATCCTCGACTTACAATATTCATTTAGTGGCTGTTCAGAGTTACAACAGCACTGGAAAAGAAAGTGGCTTACGGTCATTTTTCATACTTATGGATGTTGCAGTATCCTTAAGTCCTGTGGTCAAAATTCAGACGCTTGGCAACTGACTCATTTATGACAGTTGCAGTGTCCTGGGGACATGTGATCACCTTTCTGACAAGCAATGGGGGAGCCAGATTCACTTAACAACCATGTTACTAAGAGCCAAGATGGCACAGTGGTTAGAATGCAGCACTGCAGGCAGTGGTGGGTTGCTAATTTTTTTTATTACCGGTTCCCACGGGCATGCATGTGTACACCCAGAAGCATCTGGGTGGGTGGGCGGAGCTTCCCGCGGCCCCTACTACTGGTTTGCACAATCTGGGCCGAACCGGGAGCAACCCACCTCTGATTACAGGCTAACTCACTGCTGACTGCCAGGAGTTCGATTCTCAACGGCTCAAAGTTGACTCAGCCTTCCATCCTTCCGAGGTCAGTAAAATGAGGATCCAGATTGTTGTTGGGGGGCAAGAGGCTGACTCTGTAAACCGCTTAGAGAGGGCTGGAAAGCACTGTGAAATGGTATATGTGCTATTGATACTAATTTAATAACAGCAGTGATTCACTTAACTGTGGCAAGGAAGGTGGTAAAATGGGGTAAACGTAACATCTATCTCACTTAGCGACAGAAATGTTGAGCTCAGTTGTGGTCATAAGTTGAGGACTGCCTGTACTCATTAACGTCAGTGCTGACTTCAGTCCTGATTTCATATTCTCTAGTTCTGTCATTATCTAGTTCAGAGCAAGAAGGTTCTGATTAATTTTCCTATGCAAAGAATTGTCCAACAAATACACTTTGCTTTTGCAGCCCTGACAGTTATCACCTCTGAAAACAACAACACAGTTTGTTCTAATCTCTGGATTTCCCTTACAATTGTTCAGTCAGTCTAAGCTAGTCTAATTGGAAATTGGGTCTAAATTAATGAAAGAATTACAGCTCATTCCCCTTTTCTATATGCTTAATTTCTTACCCTCCTTCTAAGTTACCCAGTATAGCCTATATTTCATTGTTATGAATATCTGCTTTGCTCTCGTCCTGATTCCCTATTCCAATTTCCGCCATCTGCCTAGTGTATAAGTCTGTGTAGGAGGGACTTCAGCCACATACAGTAGGAGAGAGTCAATCTCCAGTACACAACAGCTGGTTTCTTGGCTGATTTCCCTCTTCCCTTTCCATTCTACAATGGCCAGTACTTCCCAAAGAGAGGAATATGTTACACCCTTTTGCCCTTTTACACTTGGGTCAGTTAGAAGTTGTTTAATGTACATAGAACAGTTTAAGAGAAAAAGTTGGGTTATTCATGAATTTGAAGACGGGAGTAGAAGGGAGGCATTCAAAAGAAGAAAGAAATCGATGAGAGCATAGTAATAAGATATAAATGTAAGAAAATATAGGTGATCGTACTTCATTTTGATTCGGTTGCTACTCTGAAATAAAGTACATAGGAAATGAGGCAGGGGACATCAATAAGATTTAGTAAAAATGTCAGAGGTATAAATACATGTTCAGAAGCAAATGTATACCCCATTTTTTACTGCATGTATATGTGCATGATACATAGTTGGTTTTTGCTAATTCCGGATGTATAGTGCATGCAGCTCAAAAACTGCCTGCACATCTTTTGCAAATGCTAACCTCTTTTGAAAAAAGAGAAACTACCTCTCCTTGTTGGGATTGTGACAATCCTTAATTGAAACAGCCTTGAAAATAAGAACATGGGGGTAATTTTTTTCGGCAGAGGCCTTTTATGGTATAGGTAGCTTGTTGGGCTGTGGAAGCAGCATGGCATGGGGGTTGTTACTGACATCTCTTTCTGTCACTCTCTCACTCTTTCTCTCTCTCTGTGCTTCTCTCTCTCTTTCTATCCATCTGTCCTTACACTCTCCAGGAAGCCCCCGTGCCACAGCGTCGGCCCTGCACTTCCCGTCAACCTCCATCATCCAACAGTCCAGCCCCTACTTCACACACCCGACCATCCGCTACCACCACCACCACGGCCAGGACTCGCTGAAGGAATTTGTGCAGTTTGTATGCTCGGATGGCTCAGGCCAGGGCTCCGGGCAGGTAAGAGCCTCACACCTTAGCCCAGGGATGCCGGCCAGTCCACCAGAATCCTGCCTTTACAGCCTTTTCTGCCTCTTCTCCCTCTCTGTCTCCCTCCCAAACACTGCCTGCCTGCCTGCCTGCCTGCCTGCCTGCCTGCCTGCTTGCCTGACTGCCTGTTAAAGGCATAGGGGAATATGTGGTACAGTAAGCAGTATTAACTAGTCCTTTGAGTCTGGCAGAATTGGCCTTTTTTCCTTAAAAGAACTGTCTGGCTGATCCTGGCTTGCTCTCGACACCTTACCTTTACCTCAGAAATTAGACTGAATTGCAAAGCCCAACATTCAGGCTGAAGAAAACTAATTTCAGGGCAGCCGGAATGTCTTGTAGAAAGGATAGACGAGAGAGAGATGCAGCCTCTTCAAAAGAGAACCTTCTCTTCTGTTTGACCTCAGGTGGAAACTGACTTCTACAGAACGGGCAGGTATAAGCCCATTGGTCAGGCTTTACTTCCCCTATCATCCGATTTCTCTACCCCAATTCTGTCTGCACCCCTTTTTTTTCCCAAATAAGTTTCTGAAGGGATTGAAGTTCCTCAGAGCTCCCGAACAAAAGAGAATCCCTGAGGGTTGCACTGAGCACATTCTAGAATGTTTTACCTTTGTGACATTTGTGAAAGTGACGTGAATGGCAGGATCCAAAGACGTTAGGCTTTGCAACGTTGGAAAAGAACTTATAAAGCTCGAAATGAGAATTTTTCAGAACATCCTAGGGCAGTGGTTCCCAAACTTGGCAACTTTAAGACTTGTGGACTTCAACTCTGGCTGGAGAATTCTGGGAGTTGAAGTCCACAAGTCTTAAAGTTGCCAAGTTTGGGAACCACAGCTGGCTGGAGAATTCTGGGAGTTGAAGTCCACAAGTCTTAAAGTTGCCAAGTTTGGGAACCACTGCCCTAGAGTTTTGAAGTTTATGATCTTTAGTTATATTTTGGGGAAGAAATAGGAAAATCAATAAACTTAAATATTAAATGTTGAGGCATGGGTAACTTTTTTACAATCACTTTTGATTCCAACTTACCTAAGTATATTGGATTGTACTTAAATGTTGCTTTTAATATACTCTCAACAATATGTTTGAGCACTCCTGTTGAAAGGCAACACCTCCCCGCTTCGTGACCTGATAGATAATAATTCAAGGTTCTGATGTTACAAAAACAAGCATACACACCTCCCCAAGAATCCCTTTGTAGCCAGCCTCTGTGAGCTGACAAAGAGTCTCGAAAGAGAACCATTATTTATCTTTAACACCATTCCCCCCCATGAGAGATGAAAGTATTAGGCCACAGTAGCTTCTGTTTCTAAAGCAATTTAGTGCCGGTGGTATACAAACCATTTAATATGGTAAGCCACCTTGAGCCCGACAAGTAGGCTGCGGACAAATTATTGTAATAAATGAATCAAATTGCAAAAATCCAGGGGAGCAAGTTGATGGATCGCAGTTGAAACATTGGAATTTGTTAACTGTGGCTTCGTGGGAACAATAGCTATCGCCTCTATTTCTTTAGAGGGCAAGAAAGTCAGGAGTGGTTAAAATCCTACGAGAAATTACTGTTTGCTGCTGTTTTTTGTTTTATTGTAATCCATGGCCAGGGTTTTTTCTAAAATATTGATGCATCAGTAAGTCCTATTGCAAAATGTCTTGTAGAAGTTTCCTTTTCATGACAGTTGTTAGCCTATTGTTTCCTGATCAGTGTGATTAAAAGAACAGTTATGAACTGGCCCTTTTTTTAATTAGCTTTTTTCCCTGTCCAGATTATGAATGTACTGAATTTCTGGATCCTTGATTTTTCTTTCCTTTATGTTACAATACAATATTTCACTAGTCACTAGAAACCAGTCCTTTTACATACACACAGATCTGTAATTTCTTATTCATAATTTGTCTACAGTTTCACTGAACAGGATACAATGGCATAAACTGAAATTTCAAACAAGCAGCTTTTTTAAAAACCACTCAGCCTGAAAAGCCTCAGCAGTGAATTTCCTGTCGAAAGTGGAAAGTTTGATGATGGTGCAAAAGTATTTTATAGTACTGCTCCCTCCAAAAATTACAAAGTAGTTCTTTAAAAAAAAAAAAAAACTCAGAAGGACAGCACATAAAATAATTCAATGAAGTCTTACCATAATATTGATGATTTACCCACAAGAAATAAATGAATCCAAAATGGCAATTGTAGGATAATAAGACAGTATGAAAGCAGATCAGCTGGCATTAAGCCTCAGGAGAAGAAGAGCCTTCAGCCAGGCCCATCTAAGATAAAAAACGACAGACTCATTAAGGTTCCTTACCATGCTTTGTTATTAACGCCAGCATAGCGTACTACTCAGGATAATTATCCTGGCTTAAATCTCACCCACTGCTCTAAGAGTAAAGTAATTCCAGAGATCAAACTGTAGAGATGTTAGTAAAACTGGATGTTGATGGCTTCTGGTACTTGATTGTCATTCTTAGACTTAAGTAATGATTGAATTTTATGTTGGTTCCTGGTTTGTAGAGCATTAATCTGCCATCAAAAATCTAGATGTTTCTGCTTCTGAATCCTCTGAGGACTTTGACCAAGCTTGGGAAGGCAATGGTTTACAAACTGCATGAAGTTTGGGAACAAGTAGATTGATTGCAGAAAAATCACAGGAACACATTAAGTGTGGCTTCTTGGTTGTTCAGGAGCTGGTAAAATCCCCAACAGCTTGCCTTCAGAAATGTCTCTTGTTTGAGATTGTATAAATTCTCCTGCTTGAGCAGAGGGCTGAACTAGAAGACCTCCAAGGTCCCTTCCAGATCTCTTCTGTTCTAATTCTAAAATCACAAAATAATCCCCACCTCCTTGCACACGTCTGCAAAGTCCTAATTATTAGTGTAATATCCTTTCATGGATTTTGTTTGCTACAGAACCCAAATAGAAAAACTGTTGCTTCTTACAGACTGCACATGGCAGGGAGGAACCAATACAAGGAAATAATTGCCCCAAAGCTCCTAGCTTTGAGACTTGAATAATCAAAATTAAATATGTTCTACTAATCCAAACTCATAAGTTCTGTGATACAATTGACTTTAAGTTATTATTCCACTGATTTGTCTATCACAGCCAAATATATTTTATTGTCTCAAAACTCAAGGTCTCCCCAAGAATTTGGGAATTGTAAATACAGTATCTAATTCTGAGGTTTCCGTCAATGCTGCTGTTTGAGGTGTCAGAAATTGTTTCAAATTCCAGCAATTCAAATTCTTTCCAAGTTCTTGCGGTCTAGTTCCCCAGTAACAATTGGTGTACCACTCTTGATTCTTTCCATTTGTTTGTTTTCAAATTTTGATATTAATAGTAGTAGTAATAGCAATCATATTTTAAAATGTTACAGAATCCAAATAAATCTGAGTACCCACCATAATATCCTGCGCTCATTTCTAAGAACTAGATTCATCCTTTTTTTTTTAGATCCATGGTGGGCGTTTTGCTGGGGGGAAAAGAATAGTCATTAATAATGAATATAACTCAGGCTCTATGTGGACAGTGCATAGATATTTTCCTATAGGTTCATTCAATTAGGCATTGAAATCGACAGATCCACAAAGACTAGGTGGAGGGACGTGTCCTTGGGTGCAGCCAATCTAACCAGAGGAATACAGCCCATACCTCACAATAGTGGTTGCTTTTGCATTAATAAGACATTTTCAGAGATGATGAATAATTCCACAAGTCATTGGTTTGTTATCTCAATGAAGTAGTCATTCTTCAGCCCTGCTTATTCCGTGGGAACAAAGGCAACCCCTTGATAATGACTCCGGCATAACTTGTAATAAGAAAAATAGGACAGACACATCTGAAAGGAAGAGATTGAGGAGATGGGAAATGTTTGATGTGGGAAATGTTTGAGGGCGGTAAGGGGGGAAGATATAAAGCGGAAGTATGATTTTTAAGAAGAAAGAAGGGGGCGAAAAATGGGTATTTTGAATCAAATCAAAGCCCCTCCACTTCTCTGCCCCAAGAGCCGCCAGCAGATACTGCATCTTTAACGTTGCCTTGTCTCGTTCACGCATCACTGTATTTATGTTGTTCGCAGCCTAACGGTAGCGGCCAGGGCAAAGTCACGGGGTCATTTTTGCTGCCGCCACCTCCACCCGTGGCCAGACCAGTGCCCCTTCCAATGCCTGATACAAAATCCACCAGCACTAACCCAGAGGGCGGAGCGCCGACACCAACGTCACCCTGTAAGTGGACCCAAGCGTAACCCAAAACCACAAAGCAAAATGGAACCTAGTCTCCATTTCCCACCCCAGGGCCCTCACTAGATGCCAAGCGAGGCAGAAATAAATGATAATAAGGAGAGCAGGAGGAACAGGATTAAAAGGTGGCAGTGGAAAGGAAAGCAAAGAATACGCGCAGTAAAAATGCGGGAGAAACGAGGCACAAAGGAGAAGAAGAAGAAGAAAGGGGGGGGAAAAGGTGAATTGAATATAGACAAATGGGAATGAGAGGAGAAAAAGAAGCTGTAAGCAACTGGCAGATTCAGAAGGTGGGCTTGGGGCACCATCTTGTCATCATCAAGTCTTTGTGCTTTGTGATTATTTTTTAAGGTTTAAACACCCCATCTGACCCCTTTCCTTAGCTGCCATTATCCCTCTACACCTTCCATCCCATTCCCCAGCGTTTAAAGATGCAGTAGCTGCCCAACTCCAACACGTTTATTTTTGTTTTTTGTTTTTTTTTATTTTTCATTATATCGTTGGTTGCCATGGTGGCTTCTTGGTAAATTTGGGGAACTTTTTTTTCCAAAGGAGAAAAATAAACCATAGATAATTCTGAGAATAAGCAATATTGAGAGAAATTTGAGTTTTGTAATGCGAGGAAGAGTTGTGTTTATGGATATTAATGATGCTTCGAATATAAATTCTCACTAAGATCCATAGTAGCTTTCTCCCATCACCCCAAATTGTGGTCTGTGCTTTCTCAGGAAAGGGTAATCTGATGGAAGGAAGGGAGAAGGAAGAGACATTGGGAAACAGAAGTTCCAGAAAATGGCCTTGATGTTGATGATAAATAGAACCCAGACATTTGAGTGGGAGCAAGTAGATCAGAAATCTAGATCTTCTGTTCCCTCTTTTAGAAAGGCGGGTATCTCCTGGCGAAGAGTGGTGGCATTATGCAATTTGAAGCCTATCTCCATCCTAGAAATGGGAATCCTACCAGATTGATTAAAAATGGGGTGGAAGTTAAAACTTCTGGAGCTCCAATGAAGTAATTACGACCGTCTTTCTTGGCTTCAAAGAGTCCCTTTGGAGATAAGGATTGGCTACAGTGTCATTTTCTTTTTTTGCTTTTTCTCCTTCCCTCCTTTCTTTTGCTTTTCTTTTCTACATCTGTGCTCATGGCATTACTCACTCTCACATTGTTCATACTCTTCATTAAATTTACGATAATTTATGGGAGGGAGTGCGAATAAGAAGGAAGGGGTGGTGACAAGCCATAGACATCAAGGAAAATTATGGAGCTGATGGCCATCTTCCTACTCTCATAAGATGGCTAACAAAGGTTTCAGAAGGAAACGGAGTCCTGCAGCTGCTTCTAAGTTTGAAACTCACCCCAGCTCTCATTAAGAACTGATATGCATGATCAGCAGGACCAGTATAAAGTATTAATGCTGCTCTGAGCTATATCAGATTGCCAGTAAGGTGTTGGTGTTAATGATGAATATAAATAAGAATAATTGTTTGTCTCAAATTTATTAATATTTGAATGCTCTCCCTTCTTGGAAACAACAACAACAACCTCCTTATATGTAGGAAAAGGTTTAAAATATCTTTCTTACATAAGCCCATATTGTTCATTTTTAACAGAGACCAGTAAATTCAACTCCTGTCCAGTAATATAACCCAGTAACATCCTGGAAACAGCCCAGTAACAGATTCCCCATGTGGGCCTCATCTCTTGTGTAGCTCACCTCTTCATCCCTTTTGGTAGCTGGAGGTCAACCAACAGAAATCTAGTCCGTAGGCTTCCAGTGTCCCATTGAGAACCAGAGAGTATGTGATGTAAATTGATTACAGGCTAGCAAAAGCCATTCGATTCCTATAGCCAAATCCTGACGTCAGGTCTTAAACTCACCATAGAAGGGCTTCTGCCTTCCCATCAATGTCCTGTTAGGTTGGGCAGTGGAGAAATCAGCTTTGAGTGTTGAGTACTATTATGATCAAAGGCTTAGTAGTGTAAAAGTGAAATGCCATACCTGGCTCTTTTCATGTACTCCTCTCTGTGTATGTGTATATATTACCACGAGGCTTGTAGTACCTCTAGATAACATTTACAATATTTCACAGCCCCAGACAGGTTTCCAAATCAGAGATGAGCTTGGGCCGAGGGAATCTTCCATATCCATTCCCTGCCCCTTGTGTAGCTTCATCTAGAGCTCTGCCTTCTTCTGCCACCAACTAAATACCAAAGAGCTGAGCTTAGTTATTCCTGGCACACAGTGCTGTGCCCAGGAGAGGCATGCAGACCTAAAGACTCCATCTCCTGGCAGGCCCATACATGGGCATGTTCTGGAATGCCATCTTTCCTACAAATGGGTAGGAGGTCTGCCCGAGTCTACCAATAGTGGTTATAACACAGAAGCCCCAGCCTCCTCCAGGAGTGCAGAGAAAACTAGGCCAGAAAAATGAAGGCTTTGGATCTATACCCAGAAAGAAATAACATGCCCAAGAGAAATGAGGTTTATGGAACAAAAGCCAGGTTCTCCCCAGTATTCATCTCACTCCTGTATAATAAAGAATGCAATTTCCCCCAAATAAAGGCCCAGGAGATGCTATGTATGATTTTTATGGAAGTCTCCATCGAGTTGTTGGGATTGCTCCTGTAGCAAAGCTGGCTTTTTCTGTCAATATCCTTTAAATTCCTGTATCTCAAAGAAAAACGAAAGTATTGACCGTCGTTCAAAGACGTCCCACTGACAACTAAGGACCTGGCTGTTCCATTCTTCTGTGTTCATTGACAAGAGGGCGTTCTGGGGAGGAAAAGGTGGTGGCCATATTTTTTTTCCCCTTTGGATTTTGCTACCTTGAGTCTCACCTGACGGGGGCCTGCATGCCCCCCCCCCACCCGTTTCCATCAATGCCATCAGCCTCACCCAGTGGCCCTAACGGCCTGACATCTCTTTCCCCTCTAGCATTCTCAGCGGCAGGCTCCTCCTCCTCTGCCAACGGTTTGTCGGCATCGGACCCCGGGACGGCAACTTTCTAAACATCCCCCAGCAATCTCAGGTAGGGGGAAACAGCTTCGCAGGGGGTCTTATGTGCTACAGTAGCCCAAATGTAGCTTGCCTTGTGTGGGAAGGGGAGGAGGGGAATGGCTTTGTTGGAGGGATGCATGTGGAATCACCTCTATGAATAAGAGAGAGTTCAGTTGCAGAATAAAAACCAGGACTAAATATTAGGGATCTAAGTATTTACTCATGGGGTGTGCCATAAAATCCAGAATTTACAGCAGAACTCTTGGGGGTGGGGTGGGGGATTGTCGAAAGACAGTCATGTTTCAGAAATTATGGCCTTCATTTTTCACACAAGAAACTGAGTTTCGGAGAGGGTCTTTGGCTCATGCTTCTCAGCCTAAGATGGAATTTGAAAAGATTCCCAAAGGAATATATTTCAGTGACAGCAGGGTGGGGACGGGGAAGATCCACCACTCTGCCCAACGATGTTCCTTGGGTGCTTTTGGGCAGGTCACTGTCTCTGAAGATGCGATGTATTACTGTTCGTTTGTTCTCACCATGGAATGGAACGGAGCATGGCTCAAGGCGGCTCCGCAGGGACACCCACACTGCTATTGTTTTCATGCTCCAACCCTGAGAAGCAGTTTAGAAACCAACTGTCTTTCTTTACGCCAATTTGATATGCTGACAAGAATAAGCACTTCAGATTCTGTGGCAGCAATAATCTCCTCATATCCACTTGGCACTTCACCAAAAAAAAAAGGCCGCCAAGGGCCCAGTGACTTTACAGCCGTTCCTTTCCTACCAAATAGAAGGGAGAAATTGACAAAACGCCAGTCAATTTCACTTCTCTGCTACTTAGGGAAAGCTGCAGAGCCCTGAAGTTAATTTTTAGCAATAGCAGTTAGACTTATATGCCGCTTCATAGGGCTTTCAGCCCTCTCTAAGCGGTTTACAGAGTCAGCATATCGCCCCCAACAACAATCCGGGTCCTCATTTCACCCACCTCGGAAGGATGGAAGGCTGAGTCAACCCTGAGCCGGTGAGATTAGAACCGCTGAACTGCAGATAACAGTCAGCTGAAGTGGCCTGCAGTACTGCACTCCTAACCACTGAGCCACCTTGGCTCTTTTTCCCTTGCAGAATCAAGAAACAAACACCGTAATTTCAATTTTCCCGTGGCCATTTGTAGGGATGCAGAGATTTGAAGCTGCTGCTTCAGATTTGAAACTGATGCAGAATGTTTAGTCTACATTGACATGGCAAAAAACATGTTGATCATGATATGTATTTTACTCCCTATATGCAAACTGAGTATAGAAAGGTTGTATAGGCGCACTAATCATAACTATCACCCATACGTACCCATAATTTTTCCACTCTCGATAGTTTTGGGAAGAATATATCATCACTTGGCATGCCCAACGCATATAATACAAAACCGTAGTTTAGCTCGTTGTGCATTGGCAAGAGAAGAATGTGATCTCTCCGGTTCACCACAGAACCGCGCTCGACTAAACCGCGCCCGACTAAACCGCGTCGCTGACGTCATCAACAGGGGCGACAACAGCGCGGAGACAGAAGCACGCTGTAACCCTAAACCCTAAAATTACACACCTAACCTAAACCTAACCCCCCCTAAACTAACCCTAAACCTAACCATTAACCTAACTCTAAACCTAACCCTTAACCTAACCTAAACCTAAACCTAACCCTAAACCTAACCCTTAACCTAACCCTAAACCTAATCCTAACCTTAACCTAACCCTAAACCTAACCCTAACCCTTAACCTACCCCTAAACCTAAGCCCTGTGATGACGTCAGCGACGCGGTTTAATTCGGCACGGTTTAGTCGAGCCGCGGGTTTTGACGGGTCACGGATCTCTCCAGTTCCTCACTTTTTCTCATGGTGTTTGAATAAATTTCATCAACATTAATGACAGTTAATATTAACTAGTATTTGTTTAAAGAATACTCATGATGTGATATAATTTGGTAGTAGTAATAAGGTTAACTACAGACATTCAAGTTCAAATAATTAACAAGTTATGTTTACCCCTAAGTAGAAATAAAAATGTACTTTATCTCAAGGAAAGAATGAAACAGACATCCAACTTATTTCCATTAGGCTAACTTTGTTTAATAATTGACATCCCATTGTTTCCTAAGCATTCAAGCAATATATCGGTATGCCTGAAGATGCTATTTCCAAATCTATGCATTAGGGTTTTGTTTATTTCCATGTATAACAAAACATCAAACAGAATACAAAAATTAAAATGTTACCAGTAGAATTAAAATTTTCAATTAGTTTTAAGGAGGCAAGAGTAATTAAACTTTGTCAAAAATTACTGACAAAGGCAACTTATGGCACCGGTTCACCGACAAAAGGGCAAACGACCAAAAGCGCGCCCGACTAACCGCGGTGACAAAACCGCGAGTTCTAAAGCGCGGCGACGAATGAGCGCTGAAGCGCGGCGACAAACAGCGCGGCGGACAGAAGCGCGCTGTAAACCTAACCCTAACCCTAACCTTAACTTAAATCGCCACTTCTGTCGGCGCGCTGTTGTCACACGCGTTGAAGACGTCACGTTTGATGACGTCGCCGTTGATGACGTTGCGGTTTTAGCGCAATGGTTTGTCGGCACACTTTTGTCGTGCGCCCATTTGTCGGGTCACGATGGCACCAACTAACTCCACAGCTGTGTGTTCCTTTGGGCTTCCCATGCAAGTCCACAGAACCTTGTTTTAACTGATTTTTGCAAGGCCAGGAGAGTGGGGCAGAATACCCCATAGGGTAGGAACAATGGCAGAGAAGGCTCTCTTCCGAAATCCACCAGTTTCTTTAACTGACAAGGTCTGCAGCATATAAGAGCCGAGGTGGTGCAGTGGTTAGGGTGCAGTACTGCAGGCCACTTTAGCTGACTGTGATCTGCGAATGCTGGCTGGGGAATTCTGGGACTTGAAGTCAGACATCTTCAAGTTGCCAAGGTTGAGAAACACTGTTCTAGATACTTTTCAAGAATAGCCCCATGTAGAGCAGATTGCAGTAGTTCAGATGGGGGGATGACCAGGGCATGAGCAGAGAGCCTCCCTATCCATGTATGGGCATAACTAGTGCACAACACAATATTGACCAAAGGCCCCTTGTAGCCATGGCTGCCACGTGGCTCTTCTAGCAGGAGACGTGAGGACCCTCAGGTTATCCGCTGAGTCTCTCTGAGGCAGTGCCACCTAATCTTAAGACCAAAGATGACAATTCCTGGATAGAGAGGGACCCCCCTACCCACAAACCACTCACCTTACCAGAATCCACTCTCCTTAAGTATGCACATATGACTGAAGAGTGTGGACTTTGTCCCACATTGTCCCAATCCATATTGTGTTTATCCCCCACCCTCCCTTTTGAAAAAAGCTTGGACATTTTTAAAATTGAGTTAAGAGCCGAGGTGGCGCAGTGGTTAGGGAGCAGTACTGAAGAGGCCACTTCAGCTGACTGTGATCTGCAGTTCGGCGGTTCTAATCTCACCGGCTCAAGGTCGACTCAGCCTTCCATCCTTCCGAGGTTGGTGAAGTGAGGACCCAGACTGTGGGGGCAAGTTGCTGACCTCAATTTGCTAAAAAAAATTGTAAACGCTTAGAGAGGGCTGAAAGCCTATGAAGCGGTATATAAGTCTAATAATAAATAAATAAGCCTCCAACTTTCCAATTGTAAAGCCCTACCACACACTTTGGTTTATTATGTTTTCTCTCAGTTCACCAATCTGTGTCCTTCTGGGAATAAAAAGGGAATAATCTGGCGGGTTTCTTGGTACCTCCCACTGGAATTATAAAGCCATAGAATGAGAAGCTGGAGGCAGTGGGCTAGCAACTAACTGATCCTCTAAATTACTGTGCAAAGTAGTTGCATACTTACAGGAGAACCTCCATGGAAGTGATAGAGAGATGGAGATGGAGATAGTAGTCTGTAGTAAAAGGTTATTCCAAAAAAAATATCATTTGAAAACAAAGAAAGAAGGAATCTGGTTGCCATGCCTCTTTGTTGATATCAGCAGCCACAGAAGCTTCAAGTCACATCCTTATTGTGTCCAAGAGAAGTTCCTAGAAAGGAATCGAGTGGTGAGATATAAATTTGGACCTTTCTCTGCGGCAAAAATGAGGGTGAAAAGTGGCCAATTCCAAGTCTAGAATTGTGTAGCCATTTAGATTCTCTAATAAACTATTGCACTCAGTGTGACAACTGTGCTGAGCACTGGAAGATGAAACTTACCAGCTTTCAGACTTCCTAGGTTAGCGTTTGATCAGAAATCCATTCCTGAAACCAACTTCTGACTGCCCGGGAAGCTTTGCTCCACTGTTACTCGTACGATCCGTTAGCGAACAAAAGGAGGGTTTTGATTTTTTGCGGTTTAAAATGCAAACTGAGATTATGGGGCACAGTTTTTGTCATGCGTAATCACTGCAACTAGAAATCCCAACTTTCTCTACATGGCATTTACTTGTACAAGGGAAACAATATAACCTGACAGACACACGGGAGAGGAATAAACATCTAGAGGAGGAGGGGGGAATAGTTCATAAAATTGCTTCCAAGAAATGAAGAACTGGGCTGTTGGTTCTCCTGGTTTTTAATAGGCTGCGCTAGCTCTGCGATGAGATAAAGTTGCTTAGAGAATGCACAATGTAGGGGTGGGAAAGGTGACCCTCTTTTCAAACTTACATGGGTGGGAGAAGGAGCGTGTGGCTCAGCACCAGTGATATTAAGGTTGATTGCCATGAAGTGTGTCATTGGCACGCCAGTTTGCAGAGCATACCATCCTCTCAGCAGAGTAGAAAAAGGCAGGGCGAGGGAGGAGGAAGGAAGGAAGGAAGGAAGGAAGGAAGGAAGGAAGGAAGGAAGGAAGGAAAGGAAGGAAGGATGGACCTGCATATCTGTAGTTTCTGTGCAGCAGAGAATACCTTATAATGATTAAATAATAATTGCATTTGATTGCACATGAATAAAAAGTCTGGGTTGTTATATTAGTTAGGGCAATTTTAATCGTGCCAGTGCCACAGCTAGAAGGGAAAATCTTGATGGTATGAAGGTTAAAGCAGCAAAGTTGAATGCCACGGGGAGGGAACATTCCAAGTCCAACATGATTTTCCCCCCATCCCTCCCGTCCCACATAAGGCAGCTCTCAGCGTGATCCGTCTTTCCTTCCTAGCCTCCATTGCTCCCTGGTGGTGAATGAAGGAGCAGAGCAGAACAGGAACGGGATTTTGCTCCCTTGCTCAGCCCATAACCAGTGTCACGTCGGGCCCGTCTGGTTTCCCTGAGCAACCAGACATGATGCACACCCAGATGAACTTGGACTTGGGGGGGCCAGCCAGGGGAACAATGGTCCGGAGTGAGGCTGGATCAGGGCCCAGCACAGCCGCAGAACTAGCAGGAGCACTTCCGCTAGCAGTTTCCCTACTTCTTGCTTTCTCTTTTTTCTGCTTCACTGTTCATTTCTTCTTCTGCTCTCCTTCCCCGCCCCCCCCCTCTTCCTCTCCCCTCGTGTCTGCAAATGTTCTCCCGTTACTTTCTCTATGTGCTTCTTTCCATCTCAGAATGTCATTCGGCTGGTGGGAAGAAGTTGCTCTGACCTATCATACTAAGATGATTGGGGCGCATTGAGATATTCCTCCAGCCAAAGCTCTGCCAGGTGGGCTCCAAGCTTTGCCAAGAGCCCTTTAATGTGTGCATGTATGTTTTGTGTGTGTACAGAGGGTGGGGGGGGGGAAATATTCCCTGCTCCATTGGCTGGGCTGTAGTATTATTAGGGGAAGGCAAGGGGAGGGCAGATGTTACCACAGTAACCAATGACTTTTCTGAACTCTGGATCCAGGCAGATGGAGGAAGAAAAGAGAGGAAGAAAAAGACAGACAGAATTGAGCAAGAGCGAGAGATGAAGGAGAGAAGCACAGTGGCTGCCAGTTCCCCCCCCCCTCTCTCTCAGCTGTGGCTTCTGGCTGTTGCCCATAGGAACAGCTGCAGGTCCCATGAGGTGCAACGGACCTTTGCTTCTAGACACCCTGTTCTTATTATTGTCGTTAAATATTCATTTAATGCCAACAGTGATGCAGAAGCCAGCACTACCCTGATTTGGCTTAGAGGGTAAGGCGGTGCTAGCTCCAGTGTGGATGGAGATCATTAGATGGTCAGCTTCTTCCAGTGCTATAAATTAGCTCAAATCAATGGTGTGGCATTGCCCAGGGAATGACGCATAACTATTATACACATTATAGTGCACTACATCCGAAAACTTAAACCCCCCAAATGGCAAGTAGTCCACAAATCACACTATCTTTGTAATGAGATATTTGCATCAAGTCAGCAAATGGCAGACGTATATAGTGCAAGAAGAGGATAAGAATGGGCTGATATGTATTTGACTCCATAGACCATTAATTGATAAATGGGTAGGATGGGCAGAAATTATTGAGTGAAAGAACCATCATATGAAAGAAATAACTCAACTGACTCTCTCGATCCTGTTATTCTTACTAATGCCTACCAGTTAGCATAGCAATAGCATTAGACTTTATACCGCTTCATAGGGCTTCAGCCCTCTCTAAGCGGTTTACAGAGCCAGCATATCGCCCCCAACACAATCCGGGTCCTTATTTTACCCACCTCGGAAGGATGGAAGGCTGAGTCAACCCTGAGCCGGTGAGATTTGAACAGCCGAACTGCAGAACTGCAGTCAGCTGAAGTAGCCTGCAGTGCTGCATTTAACCACTGTGCCACCTCGGCTCTTGCACCAAGCCTAGCGGTATCAAGAGGAGGAGGAGGAGGAGGAGGAGGAGGAGGAGGAGGAGGAGGAGGAGGGGGGAAGGGGAAGGGGAAGGGGAAGAGAAGGGGGAGCAGGCCAGGTGAATCAGTAAAGCTTGACCCATGACCCTTGTGTCTCTTGACCCATGTTTTCATAGAGGTCTGGCCTATGACTTTAGGTACAAATGAGGCAGGTGTACTGCCCACATCACATCTACCAGGATATTATTTGTACTGGACAATTATAAGCAAGGCAAAGCTCAAATATCAAATGCTTATATTGTTCTCTGGCAGTTGATAGGGATGTGTGAAAGCCCAGTGTGAAATTTCATTCTTCTTACTGAACCCCTTGACTTATTCTGTGCTTCCAAATGCTTTGAGAAGAAAACTCAAAATGCTTTGAGTTTGACATGAATTCAAAACTTGTGGCAAATCCAAGGAGGTGTTGAACTAACCTTGTCACCTCCTCCTCCTCCAAGACATTTCTAAAAGATTATGAAATAGGAGCTGTGATAAACGGTTCCACCACAAAATCACGGTCGACTAAAGCGCTCAACGAAACCGCGTACCTGACGTCATCACAGCGTGACAAAAAAAGCACACTGTGAGCGCTAAAGTTAAAATAACCCTAAACCTAAACCTAACCCCAACCTAACCCTAACCTAACCCTAAACCTAACCCTAACCTAACACTAAACCCTAACCCTAACCCTTAACCAACCCTAAACCTAACCTAACCCTTAACCTAACCCTAACCCTAACCCTTAACCTAACCCTAACCTAACCCTAAACCTAACCTAAACCTAACCCTAACCTAACCCCCTAACCCTTAACCTAACACTAAACCTAACCCTAACCCTTAACCTAACCCTAAACCTAAACCTAACCCTTAACCTAACCCTAACCTAACCCTAACCCTAACCCTAACCCTAACCTTAACCTAACCCTAAACCTAACCCTAAACCTAAACCTAAACCTAACCCTAACCTAACCCTAACCCTAACCCTAAACCTAAACCTACCTTACCTTAACGTGAATCGGCTTGCTTTCAAAGCGCTTTTTAAAGCGCCCTTTTTTCTCCGCGGTCGCTGTTGTCGCGCTGCTGATGACGTCAGCGACGCGCTTTAATCGGGCGCGCTTTAGTGGACCGCGGTTTTGTCGTGCCACAGTGATAAACCTTCCCTGAAATATTTAATGGGCTTAGTATATATAAAGTGGCATCAGAGACAGGACTCCACCATAAAAGAAACCTCCTGAAAACAGTAGTCAATTTTCCACTCTTTACTCTGGATATTTCAGCCCAATGAAAATGATTTTCAAAAGGGAAATATTTTTCAAAAGAAAGATTATTCTACCAAAGTGGGAGAAAGAGAAGAAAATCTGCCGTCCTGCCATAGTAACTCTCCTTAAACTTCATTTTTCTCCAGCTCCATTTCTACCTCTTGCTTCAAGCAGCCTTTGAAAAATCCTTTCCAGATTTATTTTCTCTGAACAGCTCACTGTAGTGGTGTCATCATGGCATGGATTTTCTCTGAGCGCTATTCAAACATTTTTTTCTGCAATTTTCCTTTCAATTGAGAAAAAAAAATCATTTTGAAACAATGCAAAATCCAAACAATGGAGTTTTTCTTACCAGCAACGTTAAACTGGGCTGACAGTTCAAATTATGCCGGTCACAAGATAGACCTAGAGGATACAGATACAGAATACATACATACAGAAACATACAGATTTACACAGTTGGAGGGGACCTTGTAGGTTATCTAGTTTATCCCAACCCCCCCCAGCAGACCTTACACCATTTCTGATAGATGGCAGTCCAGTCTCTTCTTGAAAGCTTCCAGTGATGAAGCTCCCACAACTTCCAAAGGCAGGCTGCTCCATTGGTTAATTGTTCTCACTGTCAGAAACTTTATTTCCAGGTTGAATCTCTCCTTGTTCAGTTTCCATCCATTATTTCTTGTGTGGCCTTCAGCTGCTTTGGAAAATAGCTTGACCCCTTCCTCTCAGTGGCAGTTCCTCAAATATTGGAAAACTGCTATCATGTCTCCCCTGGTCCTTCTCTTCACTAGATTAGCCATGCCCAGTTCCTGCAACTGTTCATCGTATGTTTTAGCCTCCAGTCCCCTAATCACCTTGATTGCTCTTCTCTACACACTTTCTAGAGTCTCAACATCCAGAATCTGCAGTAAAGAAAGTAGGGGGTGGAGTCCTTTTCTAAATCACTAGGGGTTGAGCACCATATAAATTTTAATAACAGCAACAAATCACGAGGAACTTATTTCAGTTTCATCGGTAAGTTAATTGACTGTCCCTGAACATTGGTTTCTAATGATGATATACAAATAAAAGAAGTTTCTAAATTAACTTGTCCACTGATTTCTAAATTCTAATTTCTAAATTAGAATATATTAAATTTATACATTAGAATTGATACTAATTCTAAATTAGGGCCCTAATTTCTAAATTCACTGCTCCAGTGAAATGCTATGGACATAGTATATTCCATTTCAATAAGGCATTTGACAAAGTAGAACACAACCTACTTCTTAGTAAGTTAGAAAAATGTGTGATAGACAGCATAACTGGTTGACAAACTGTACTCAGTAGTAAGTATTTAATGAAACTGCATCTACATGTAAGTACTCCAAGGTTCTGTTTTGGACCCAGTACTCACTGAAGATGTGGTAATCTTTATAAATGATTTAGATGAGGGAATAGAAAGGGAACTCATCAAATCTGCACATGACACGAAACTGAAAGAATAGCCAAGAGCCGAGGTGGCGCAGTGGTTAAATGCAGCACTGCAGGCCACTTCAGCTGACTGCTATCTGCAGTTCGGCGGTTCAAATCTCACCGGCTCAAGGTTGACTCAGCCTTCCATCCTTCTGAGTGGGTGAAATGAGGACTCAGACTCTGGGGGCGATATGCTGACTCTGTAAACCGCTTAGCAAGGGCTGAAAGCCCTATGAAGCGGTATATAAGTCTAACTGCTATTGCTATTGCTATCCCAGAAGATAGCTTAAGTTTCAGAAGGATCTCAACGGACTTGAACACTGGGTCCATATAACAAAATTCAACGGTGAGAAAAGTAAGGTTTTACACTTAGGCAAGAAAATTCCAATGTACAGGTATAGGTGGAACCTGGCTCAATAGCTGTATCTGCAAGAGGAATCTAGCTGTTCTGATAGACCCATTTAAAAATGGGCCAGCAGTGTGCTGCAGCTGCTAAAAAAGCCAATGCAATCCTCTGCCTTAATAGAGGGATAGAATCAAGATCACGTGAAGTGTTAGTACTACTTTATAATGTCTTGGTAACACAATACTTGGAATATTGTATCCAGTTTTGGTCACCAGAAAATATAAAAACGTTGAGACCCTGGAAATAGTGCAGAGAAGAGTAACAAAGATTATTAGGGGGCTGGAGGCTGAAACATATGAAGAACGGTTGCAGGAATGGGTATGTGCAGTCTAGTAAAAAAACTTGGGGCAATATGATAGTGGTGTTCCAATGTTTGAGGGGCTGCCACAAAGAAGAGATCACCCATTTTCCAAAGCACAGAAGGCAGAACAAGAAGCAATGGATCGGAAGCTAATCAAGGAGAGAAGCAATCTAGAACTAAGGAGAAATTTCCTAACAGAACAATTAACCAGTGGAATTGCTTACTTTCAGAATTAATGGGTGCTCCTAACTGGAGGTTTTTAATAAGACAACCATTTGTCCAGAATGGAATAGGGTCTTCCTGCTTTGGGGGGGAGGGAACTAGAAGACCTCCAAGATCCCTTCCAACTGTTATTCTGTTATTCCCCCAGGACACAAATGAGCAAGAGAGTGAGAGTTTTATTATCCCTTTCCCTGGTGACCATGAACTGAAATTTGGGGATATAATACATTCATCAATAAAAATTATCTCTTCAGCTTGTGTTTCTGCTAGCAATATCTGGAATATTTAATCTAAAAGACAAAATCCGTGCATCGTATGTGGAAGAAATGGAACCTTTTGATTAAGAGCAGTATGGAGCAAGAGGATATAACTCAGTGTTGCTCGGGGGATAAGGCAGATGTCCATGAATAACCCAACAACATTCATTTAAGGTTCACAGATTCGAATGGATGCTGTATAGCTTGTTTTGATGCTGTCTTACTTGAGGCAAGAGTAGATTAGGTATGTTGTAGGCTGATAGAATAGGCAGCTCTAGAAATTAACTCAAGGCATTTGAATGATGCTCTGATGTGAAGGGACATCTGGATTCATTCCTCAGTGCCAAGTATGTTGTCATAGTGGAGTGACAACTCCTGAGTGGCTTGCTACTGAAGAACGACATTCTGATTGGTTTCCCAGGCATATAGTCTCTGATTCCAACCAATCAGGGAGCAGAAACAGTCAATGAGCTATTTTTCTTTTGACTGTTTCCAAATCTCTCATTTGTATGACTGACTCCACTACTAGAAGATATTGGGGGCTGGTGATGGTAATGGTGACTATTTCTAATTCTGTAATTTGACCATTGCCATATAATTCACATCACTGCCACACCTCTTTCCGTTGGTAGCTTTATATTAGGGGGAAATTCATTTGATTGGCTGCAATTAATGATGATAAGCAGTGGTCAAGAATCTGACTGGCTGGCATGGATTTACTTGGGTGTAGGAATTGACATCTTCATTTTATTCAAAGAATATCAATTGACTGAACGGGAGAGAAAATATGGAACGAAAAGAGCTGGAGAAAACAGGCATTGTGAAAAGGAGCAGTGCCTACTCGAATAAATAAACTTTGGAAAGCAGGAATTTGGGTGCAATATCCAACCTGAGCAAAGCAGGGATGGTATTTTCATTGCGGACAGAATGGACCTGGACCTGGCAAATATATTTCACTGCTTGTCTTAGCTGTATGATTTTCATCAACCGGGCCAAACTTTGTAAAATGCCTACTTTCTCCTCTCTTTTCCGGAGCAATCTTAGTAGAGCCATGTCTAGTAATATGTATCTCGAGAGGGGATTCTGGACTTAGAAAGTTGATCCTAGAGAAGGGGGAGAGAGAGACACGTGTGAAGGGGGGGCTAGAAGCAAATATTTGCTCTGAGAAGAAAGTAAAGTCTCCATTGAGAGATTGATAACTAAAGAGCATCTGCTGTCCATCAGGTTTTGAAAAATGTAGCGTATGAGGTTGGCCCTTCCTGTACCTGCTATACTAAATCTGTTGAGGCCTGTGGGGATTTCGAACAAGCACGGTTACCGCAGGATATTGCATCCCGAAGAGAAAGCTTCAGTCTGTGATGCCAGCCTGTGGTTCAGTGCCTAAGAGAAGCAAAACCGAGACGGAAGGGTGTTTGTGTGTGGAACAGAGAGACTGGAAGCTGGAGAATGGAAGAAGTCCAATCTTCCCAACAGTGGACATACAGCCCCTCCTGGTGGCCATTTTCAATGCTGTTTCCCCCCCCCCTCCTCCTCTGGAAAATTTGAATTATTTAAATCCAGCCACTTCTTCCTTCCTCCTTCATTTGCTGCCCCATCACTGTTGTCTCCATATTCAGATGGCACGTGTGTCCACAGTGTGGCTTCTGCTCCATCCCTCTTCACCATTAGAGGGCAAATTGTGCTGTACCTCTGTCTCTCCCTTGGCTTTTCAAATCAGAAGTGATTTTGAATTTCCAGAGACCAGAGAAATTTATGTCATGCCTGAAGAAATTTCATGCGATAATTTGTCAGCTTTTCTCCCAATCCTGGCTAGGCTGGAAGAAGGAACCATTTTTTTAAATCTCCTAGCTGCTTTGGGACAATTCCAGCAGAGAGAGAAGATAGCTGCTGATCTAGGATGGGAAGGAAAGGAAACAGCATAGAACAGTGTTTCTCAACCTTGGCAACTTGAAGATGTCTGGACTTCAAGTCCCAGAATTCCCCAGCCAGCATTCGCTGGCTGGGGAATTCTGGGACTTGAAGTCCAGAGATCTTCAAGTTGCCAAGGTTGAGAAACACTGGCATAGAAGATGGTTGCAGGGAACAGGTTTCTGTGCAATTAGTCCAGAACAATTGAATTTAGGCACATGATCTGCAGTACCTGAAGTTGTGTTCCAAATAATTAATTTGATCTAGAGAATCTCCTGAAGCTGTTCTACTATCTGCTATAGTAATGCTCAGTTGATTCACAGAGCGTCCCAAGGATTTCTGGAGCAGAGTTAGTCCATAACAGACCTGCTGGTGAGGCCACGAATCTGCACCCTTGTCCAAGTGCAATGGTTTTCTAGTCCCAAATGGACAAACAGGGTCGAGGAAGGGAATCTGAGGGTTGCAGATTTGACTCTCTCCTCTGCCAGCAGTTGGCTCTCACGCTTATCCTACAATCCACATGTCAGAGGAATGTTCTGAATTCCCCTGTCATATATGTACATGCAAATAAACATATACCAGCAGACACTCACAATCAAGGCCTGCTCTTGAGCCTGACCTCACACAGCTGCAGGACAGCTGTTCCACAAAGATGGAGGTCACAAAGAGGAGACTCAACTGATGCATTCGCTGGCTGGGGAATTCTGGGACTTGAAGTCCAGACATCTTCAAGTTGCCAAGGTTGAGAAACACTGCCATAGAAGATGGTTTCTAATAATGAGCCCCACTTAATGACATCAGCTGGCCCTCCCTTGGGCTTGAGGGCATAGCCATTTTTGAGGAACCTGGATTACAGAAACTTTGCAAGACAGGGCCAATATTGCTCCACAATATTGTGGGAAGGTGGGATTACATGTCGTGAGTACAGCAGCAGTGATTGGAATTCCTCGTGTCTAAATAAAATTTGACGTTCTTATGTGACATGTAACTGCTAGCAATGACCTATAAGCTGCAAAAGCAATAGCTGAGGTGGCAGGCGGTGTTTTCAATCGAGATAAAATGATCTGACATTGGTCGTTCAAAATAGCAATTGCAGTTAGACTATATACCGCTTCATAGGGCTTTCAGCCCTCTCTAAGCGGTTTACAGAGTCAGCATATCGCCCCCAACAACAATCCGGGTCCTCATTTCCCCACCTCGGAAGGATGGAAGGCTGAGTCAACCCTGAGCAGGTGAGATTTGAACAGCCGAACTGCAGATAGCAGTCAGCTGAAGTGGCCTACAGTACTGCACTCTACCCACTGCGCCACCTCGGCTCCAGAAGACAGATAGATAGATAGATAGATAGATAGATAGATAGAGATAGATAGATAGATAGATAGATAGATAGATGATAGATAGATAGATAGATGAGAGATGATAGATATATAGATAGATAGATAGATAGATAGATAGATAGATAGATAGATGATAGATGATAGATATAGATAGATGATAGATAGATAGATGATGATAGATAGATAGATAGATATAGATAGATAGATAGATAGATAGATAGATAGCTAGCATAGCAATAGCAATAGCAATAGCACTTATATACCGCTTCATAGGGCTTTCAGCCCTCTCTAAGCGGTTTACAGAGTCAGCATATTGCCCCCAACAACAATCCGGGTCCTCATTTTACCCACCTCCGAAGGATGGAAGGCTGAGTCAACTTTTGAGCCGGTGAGATTTGAACAGCCGAACTGCAGAACTGCAGTCAGCTGAAGTAGCCTGCAGTGCTGCATTTAACCAAATAAGCTTCTTATCTTTTTTGCCTATGAGAAACTTTTAGTTTCTATTGAATTTACGAAATTCTCATTGAACATTTTCTTACTGGTGAAAGAGCAGCCCCAGACAGGGATGCATTCAGCCCTATATAGCAGTCTCACGAGAGATGGCACGAAGGGCAAGATAATTGAGCGAGAAAACCTACATCATGTGATATCGAGGTACCAGAAGACATCCTTATCTAATTTCAGCAGAAGGGCTAGCAGTGGCAAAAGCCCCAAGTTCAAGTTTGGTGCGGTACCAATAGATTTCATTTAGTCATCCAGTTCAATTCCCACTCAGTCCAATTTACACTTTCTTCTTTTCCCAGCACCTCTAAGAGCTGCCTCCCTTTTCTTGAAGTGAAGGAAACAGATTATTATCAATCATTTACCTCTTCATAAAATGCACCTCCAACTTAAATTTTGTATCCTGCTTCAAGTTTTCCATTCCGAGGTGCCTTAAACCCTTCCACGCGGTTAGTCCACAATGTTTATTCCAGATTAGGGGAATCTCCAGCTTTATAATTGGGTACAGTGGCTGGCTTCCTCTCCCCCAGCAACTGGTTTTACCTTGTATAGCCATTTCACTCTGGATTACTCTGTTTTCAGCTGATCAACGGCTTCCTTTTTTAAAAAAAGCTGATCTAACTATGGCCCGTAAAGAATGGAGTCCAGTAAATCCTCCTGGCTACCATTGTTTTCCCCATCTCTTCCACCAGTACATCTTAATTCCACCCTTATATCTCACAGTGGCCTCCCTTTCAGTTTCTTCCCAGGGTGGCAGAAGAATACTCTCCTTTCTTGCAATGTGCTCTACATGGGGCAGCCCTTGAAGAGCATTCGGAGACTTCAGCTCGTCCAGAATGCAGCCGCGCGAGCGATTGTGGGTGCACCTCGGTTCACCCACGTCACACCTATCCTCCGCGAGCTGCACTGGCTGCCTATTGGTCTCCGGATACGCTTCAAGGTGCTAGTCGTCACTTATAAAGCCCTTCATGGTATTGGACCTGGGTACTTGAGAGACTGCCTGCTGCCAATTACCTCCCAAAGACCCATTAGATCGCACAGGGTTGGCCTCCTCTGGGTTCCGTCTACTAGCCAATGTCATCTGGCTAGGACCCGGGGGAGGGCCTTCTCTGTGGCAACTCCGGCACTTTGGAACGAACTCCCCACAGAGATTCGGAGCCTCACCTCTCTCCAGGCCTTCCGAAAAGCCGTTAAAACCTGGCTGTGTCGGCAGGCCTGGGTTGACGAGTTCCCTTCCCCTCTCGATTCGTGTGGCTGTTGGTTATTTTTAAATGCCTTGTATTTGTAGTTTTTGTGTTTCCCTTTCCCTCCTTGGGTTTGTGCGCCGCCCTGAGTCCCGCAGGGAATAGGCAGCATATAATAAAATGAAACTCAAACTCAAACTCTTTCCTATACTGTACCCACTGTATTGCAGTAGTTCCCTTTTTTTCCCTTTTTAAATTAAACAATCTTTAATTTACAAGGTAGGCCTGTTGGAAGGAAACTGCCATGCTTCTCTTTTGCTTCTGTGAATCTGAGCCATCCGTTTAGATGGTTTGATTACAGCGGGAGAACCTGTATCAATATCAGTGGAGAGGTGGTATAAAGGGCCTTTTAGGAAGATGGAAGAAAGGAAGGGAGAAAAAGTGGAAGGGGGGGAGAAAAGAGGGAAGGAGGTAGGAAGAGAAGGGGAAGAGAGGGAAAGAGCAGGAAGACAAAGAGTGAAGTTGATAGGCAAGAGGAAGGAAGGAAGAAGAAAAGGGAGGGAGGGAGGAAAGAAGGAAAGATGGAACTAGAAAGGAAAGGAGGGAGGGAGAAGGGGAAGAAGGGAAGAGCAGAAAGACAGAGAAGGTGGGAAAACAAAGGAAAAGAAAAAAAGAAAAAGAAAGATGAAACAATCCCTAAAAGGAAAAGGGAGCCTCTGGGAGGCCCATCCACACAGATGACAGTCAGTAAGGCTTCCCTGTCCATTCATGGATTGAAAGGGTAAGAAATAAGAGAGAACCCCCTCAGAGCTTGGCCTCCTTTGCAGAGTCATAAGGTCAATACAATTGGTCAGCAGAAAACCTGTCTTCAGTTTCTTAAATGAAAGGATATGAAGGATAAAATCAGTATTAAGCTGCTAATATATATGGTCTATGATCCTCTTTCACACCCAGCTCAATTTATCCCTCTTGGCATCATTAGTTTGTTATTCTTTACTGCGCCAGCAACACTTAACGATCAGGGATGGAAGCTTGGAAGATCAAGATCCTAATATATTTTAATAAAGATGATATGAAAGAAACAACTGAATATGGAGCTACGGTTTTCAGTGCTGGTGGTAGTATGCTTATCGTGGTGTTTAGTTTTGCCCAGTTTGAAATATATCCTACAAATGTGTAGTGTGCATGCAATAAAAAAAAATAGGCGCGTGGAATTATATGTGTAATCCCTGTGGATACACTCATCTGAGAATCAGTGCCAGCTACTGCTTTTAGCAACCTATTAAATTTGTGCTTGATGACAAATCTGAATCAAAATCTCAGGAGGCTTCATTAGGTCAGTGTTTCTCAACCTTGGCAACTTGAAGATGTCTGGACTTCAAGTCCCAGAATTCCCCAGCCAGTGAATGCTGGCTGGGGAATTCTGGGACTTGAAGTCCAGACATCTTCAAGTTGCCAAGGTTGAGAAACACTGCATTAGGTGACTGTTATAAGAAGGTGATGGCATTGTACTGTGGTGCAATATGAGAGGAAATCAGGAATTAAGTGTTACAGAGGAACAAATAATGTGGGCTATCAGGTTGCCTGAGACTGAAGATAATGAAGTCACAAAGCCTAGAAAACCCTTGGGGTGAATTTTAACGAGTATTTCAATATCAGGCGTAAGAAAAAGAAAGAAGTTTATCAGAGTCTCAATTTTAATATTCTCTCTCTCTCTCTCTCTCTCTCTCTCTCTCTCTCTCTCTCTCTCTCTCTTTCTCTCTTTTGTCTTCTGGTCCAGTCTTGGTTCCTCTGACAGGATCTTCAAGTGAAGAAAACTGATGGTGATGATGATGATGACGACAATGATATTTTTTTCACTCAAGCCCTGCGAATCAGAATCTTTAGTCCTTAACCTATCTCTTCACTGAGCTGCTCCTCTTCAAAGAAAAGTAAGAGACATTGGGTAACACAGATGAGAAGCTTAAAAAAAAAAAATTCATGTTGGACCTCCCTGATCCAAAGCAGATTTTGGCCTTTGCCTACGAGAATCTTGTCTTCTCAAAGAATCTCATCAACTCATCCTGAAGTAACTCTCTGTTAAAACAATGTATAAAATAGTTCTGGACAGGCCACCCCAAACAATGGTGTGGTTTGTTTTTTTTTGGTTTAAAAAGGGATTTTTTCTTCATTCATCATGGGCAAAAAAAAATAACACTCACATCGACCAGTCTCAAATCCCAAAACTGTCTCAAGATTTATGAGGGATTATGTTTGCTGGGGTATGGAAAAGGAGATCGCTCCCTAGAGATTTGTCTACTTATTAGCCTAAATCCAAGGTGAATCTGAATATGTTAAAGAAACTAAAAGCACTTGCTTAATCGGGGCTCGAGCCCCCGTTGCTTTGAAGAAACACCTGCGGGGAGAGGTGGAGGCCAGGCAAATCAAATTTGGTCTCAGTTCCACTCAGTGAGTAGGCCGATTCAGTGCACCATTGTGGTTCAGATCTGGAAATGGTTTAGATTAAGCATTACTTCTCCCACCAAACATATGTTCCCTTGTTAACCAAATTAACATTGCATTTCTACAAGTGAAAAGAAAGCAAAAGCAGAAACACTCCTGAATACCAGATGTTCCAACTGAATTCCATTCCAGAGCAAGGAATAAATTTCCTCTTCCTTCCCTCCCTCCGCAAACATGCATGCACAAATCTATTCTCCTGCTGATCTTGATATCTAGTGCTTCCTTGTGTATTCCTTGCTCTGAATGAACTTTTCCTGCATCTCAGGAAAAAAAAAACAATAATGTCTGGATTACATGGAAAATATTTCCAGTCTTATTCTGCGTGAACTGGAATTCCTTTTCCCCCATAGTAACAAGAAAATATGGGCCCTCTTCGGTTCATGGTGACAAGTTTGATTTGACTGGAAAGTGTTTCTCTTTGAAAAGAAACACCTTGCTGCTATTGCAAATGGACAAATATTTAGGATAGGACAGTATTCATTCTTTTATAAATAATAATTAAAAAAAAGATTAGCAAGGCAGCAAAGGGGCATACATCAATTGTACCCCAAACCATTAGGGCTAGAGTAGCTAGCTCAAGACAGGTACGTTTCGTCAGAGTACCCAGCCTAGTTGGCCCTGTGAGATTGTGGGTGTCTGTTGTTACTATGGTTTGACACTTTTGCTGATCCCCTTTTCTCCACTTCATTTTTCTTACTCTTTTGAGTTGTTGCATTTCCTTTGGCTTCCTCTACGTACAGGTGACTACCAGCAGTGAAGTACAATTGGTTTTTGTGTTGTTACTGTTAAAACAAGCGTCAACAAAGATCTTAACAGTCACAGCTGCAACAAAATGAATTGTATATAATTAGATGTAATGGAGGCTGTCTAATGCAGTGTTTCTCAACCTTGAACTTGAAGATGTCCGGACTTCAACTCCCAGATCCCATCCCAGCCAGCGAATGCTGGCTGGGGAATTCTGGGAGTTGAAGTCCGGACATCTTCAAGTTGCCAAGGTTGAGAAACACTGGTCTAATGGATAGTTATGAGGGTTTGACACTACCATCTGTACACGGTGTGGAAATGCACACATGTGCACCAGATCAGCCACACAGTTCCATGCACTTTCCTCTTTCCTTGTCTCACACTACAGCAAAACCTGTGAGAGAGAAAAAACGTCCCTTTCTGTTGTGCACTCATGAGATGATCTCTCTTGTTCTTTTTCCAGCATTTTTGATAGAAACCTTTCCTTAGCAGATGCTGAGTTTTTGGGGGCAGGAGCTTTGCCAAATTCTTTGGAGTTTATCTCCCGCTCCGTTGTTCCTATTAGCTATGCTCACTCTGCATGAGGTATCATTGGTTCTTACTGGGCAGCAGTGAAGTTCTATCTCGGAATAAGGGGTAAGGATAGGGATGGGGTATTGTCTAGTTTGGAAAGGGCCAGAAAGTAATGCAGGGGACAGGTTTCTGTGCAATTAGTCCAGAACAATTGAATTTAGGCCCATGATCTGCAGTACCTGAAGTTGTGTTCCAAATAATTAATTTGATCTAGAGAATCTCCTGAAGCTGTTCTACTATCTGCTATTGTAATGCTCAGTTGATTCACAGAGCGTCCCAAGGATTTCTGGAGCAGAGTTAGTCCATAACAGACCTGCTGGTGAGGCCACGAATCTGCACCCTTGTCCAAGTGCAATGGTTTTCTAGTCCCAAATGGACAAACAGGGTCGAGGAAGGGAATCTGAGGGTTGCAGATTTGACTCTCTCCTCCGCCAGCAGTTGCTCTCACGCTTATCCTACAATCCACATGTCAGAGGAATGTTCTGAATTCCCCTGTCCTATATTGTACATGCAAATAAACATACACCAGCAGACCTCACAATCAAGGCCTGCTCTTGAGCCTGACCTCGCACAGCTGCAGGACAGCTGTTCCACAAAGATGGAGGTCTTCTTTGCGAGGGAAATTGTCATGGAGTGAGCAGCCTGCATGTAGATATTTTGGGGCTGCCACAAAGCGGAGACACTCAACTGATGCTTTAGTCAGTGGTGTGAACCAGATCTATTCCTTTAAAGTAACAGTGGAGAGGAATTTAACGAATTCTAGGATTAGCATTCTACCTGCTGCTTCTGTCACACCACAGGTCCTCTCACATTAAGTTCTCTTAATGTTATTCAAAAATTTAAGCATAATGTAGTAGAATAAAAATTCGTACTATGATTGTTGATCCCCTTTCAGCACTCTGAGAAAAAAAATATTGAATGTAGCTGAATATCCATAGAGTAAAAGATGGAGCCAAATCAGTGATGGGCAGAATTTGGATGCAGCAGCTACAATTAGGACATAAACCCCATTCCTGTTATGAAACTGCTCAGATTAAAAAAAGCGTGTGTTTCCTTAAGAACACTGAGCCTGGATATATTTTGCATCTGAGAGCATTGATACAGTTCCTAATTTGGTGGCCTTAAAAAAAGAGATCCCCTTGGACTATCCAGCCTACCGTTCAAGACCTTTTAAAGCAAATAATCGACATAAAGCACCTTTTCTAGACTGATTGCACTGGAGCGGATTCCAACGTGTAACAAGGCTTGGGGAATGTGCTAATATTAAATATGACTCAAGCTGTAGCATTTGAAAGGATCCATGATTTTCGTTTGATTTGGTTATAAGAGCATTTGAAACATTCCCAGATTGAAGAAGATTGTGCCTTCCCTACCCCAAACATACCCCAATTCTGTTTCCATTAGGCTCGACAATTTCTCAGCATACAAACATACAAAGCGTGAAAAATCTTCCAAATATTTGTATTGTGAAGATCACAATAGTCCAGGTGGCTCTATTTAATATGCAGAAACCCAGACCTTCACTAGATTGCCTCCAAGTCCAGTAGCCATCTGGCTTTTCTAGCCCAAATAGATATGTTAGCCCTACAAGAAGTGATCCTGCTCCATTCCTTCAGTTCTTAAATATATTTAGTAAGCTCATTCACTTAAAACACTGATTGCTTTCCTTTCAAGTAGCCCAATAATTTTACTCAATTGTTTGAAGCTTCTGGCCTTAATGCCCAGCATTGCTCAGAATGAGTTCCCTAAAAACAGGAAATAGATCTGGGGAAAAAAAGGTAGGAATTGCAGGAATCCAGAGGTGGGTGACCACCAATGAAACAGCACTTAAAATGGTTAGAGGGTGGTTGGTAGGGGAGTAGAAGTTTACTGTTATTTAATTCTGAAAAAAAAAGAAGAAGCTTTAAATCCTAACAGTGCTTAAGCACTTATTTAATACTTGGGATTTTTAAGAGGTTAACAGATGAATAACAGTAGCATGTAGGTGGGTAGATGGAATATCTGTGCCATCTATTTACATGTTGCCTTGCTGGAGTCCTAAAAAAGGGGTAAATGTCAACCCTGGGGATGAATCCATAAGGGGTGACATGGAGAAGTTTCAGTTTTGGTGGCTTACAGGTATCGGCAGCAAAACACACAAACACTTTTGTTTAAAAGGGGGAGGGGATTTTAAAAAAACGAAATATATATTAGGGGTTTTAAAAGAACCAATTTTGTTTGCATTGAGCCAAGTGCAATGGAGTGCATAGTTTTAATATCTTTGTATGTTAAAGATTGTTAAGAAGAAGAGAGAAAAAATCTATTTTTGTTGCAAAGTCCTCTGTTCTCAGGGACTCTAAATAAATTGGGACAAAAGAGAAAAACCCACCTTTGTAAGTATGGGGAAAAACTTTTTCTGTTTATTTTTTCATTTGTCTATTTTTTTCCTTTTTCCTTGTTTATTTTTTTAAATTCTTTTGAAAAGGTCGATAATAATTGAGGATTGGTTGTTGTTTCCTCTTTTTCCTCATTAGTTTTGTCATTTTATGGGAGGGCTGAAGGCAAAAGTTTTGTCATGCACAAAAATAAGCTTGTAAAAAAAAACACTGTATCAGGTTTAAAAAAAATTGAAGACGATTGCAAAATTGAAAGTAAAGGAAAAAAAACTTTAAAAAAAAAACCAACCCTAAGCTGAAAAAAAAATTTAAAAAATACAAAACCTGGTGCTTCTTACAGTATAAAAAATACATTAAAATCTCTATTATACATAGTTTTGAATCAATTAATTGTTATCATAAAGCACATTTTAGGAAAGACGCATTATCCCTTCTTTATGTTTAGCTGAAAGGGGCAGTGGGCTTTGCGGTCGAGCGCACCAGCAGCACATGGCAGCTTCTCATGGATCTTCCCGGGTAGCCGAGCGAGATGGATGGTGGTGAGGTTGCCATGGCAAAGTGGGGGAAGGCTCCTACTGGAACAGAGGCCATCTTGGTTAGACCTCCTTTCATCCTTTCGGCGCCTTCCATCACCGCCACCGCGCACCATCCTTCTTCTCTTCCGTGTTTTTTTCTCTTCTTTTCCCCCCCTAAAAGAGCTAAGCGAAAGTTGACCAGATGTTTGGTCTTTATTTCTATTCCCCACCCCACTTTCTTATAAACCAGCCTAGTTGCAACGTTTGGGGGAGTTTTCCCTTCTTTTTAACTCTGTCTCACCTATGTACCTATTGCTCAATGGCTTCTCTTTGGAACGAGGAACTGATCTATGAATTCACCAGCATCCCTTCCTCTGAACTCCTCACATCCCTACCCCCCAGTTGTAACTCCCGCTTTGCCCCCTTTTCCACAGCCTTCTTGTCTGTCGATAGGAATCTTCCCTCTCGGCTCTTTGTGAAAATTGCAAGGCCGAAGGATCCGCGTGTAAAGCAGGAGGCAGACCCAAATCAGACCCTGCCCCTCGCAGAGCACGGGAGGACTTGACTGGAGAGATTTCTCACTTCAGGGAAGGACCAAGATGGATGACTTTGCCTTACTCTCGACACGTTTAACTGGCCAGCTGACATTAGTGCCTTTGTAAACCCATCTTTTGTTGAAACAGATGGACCACGTGCTCTGCCTGGGGAGCGGGAAAAGCCACCCCCCTCCCACTGTAATCCATACGCTTAATATAGGGGGGAAGCAATAAAAGCCTAGGCTTGACCAGCAAAAGGGATAAACATAGTGGTACCTAGTCCTCTTTGGCCTGGCTGCTGCTGCCCCCCCCCCCCCAAAAGAGAGGGTGAAGGAAGCGTAACTCCAAAATAATCCTGGATACGAGTCCCTTCCCACACACCCCAAAAACATTTCTGCATGTCTGGGCTTCTCCGATCCCCTTTTCTGGATCCCCGAGTCCTCTGTTTGCAGGAAAGGGTGGCTGCTCAGTGGCTTTCTCCCCAGTGATGCTCAGCTGTGGGTTCCCTTGCTAGCCCAGGAGGACGCTAAGGTTCCTTGGGGCCCAAGACGGTTCCATGTGGTGGGCAGTCATCTTTGCCCTATAAATGTATCGGCACCCACTTTTCTGCCCCTTGACCTCTTGGTTTGGAGACGTCAGCTGTCTCCTCTATGGCTGCCAGTGGGACCCTACTTGCTATGGAGCTCCTTCTTCCTCTGTCCTTTGCTTTAGAAGAACAGCTGAGTCCTTCTGTCCTTCCTTTCACAAGGTACCTTTGGCTCCCCCCTTTCATGCCCCTCCATATGCCCCTCCCTCCCCCCCCCTTAATCTCAGACCCACATCTCTCGCTCGGCAGTAAAACCTTGAGATCCATGAAACTGCAGCTTCCCAGACTGCGACCTATCCTTGCCCCTTCGAACAAGTTTCTTCCTTGTTTAAGAAACGCAGTATATATGAGTACAGTACAGTATATATATATAGTACTAATGGAATTTGGTGTGCTTTTTTCTCCTTGTCCCTGAATCCCCTCGCCCCCCAATTTCCCTGGAACCCCCCCAATCCCTCCCTTTGTGTCTTTCAGTCTGTTTCTCCATGCCCCCCCCTCCCCTCCCCACTCCTGCTGCTGGCCCCTCCCCTCTGCACTCGAAATAAAGGGTAGATCTTTGTCTGTTTTTTGTTCTTTCTAAGTTTCTTCCGTGTCTAGCAGAATGCAGGTAGCCATATGTTATAACTGTCAATATTGCTTCACAAACAAAAAAAATATATATATAGGAAAAAAAGAAAAAAAAAAAGAAAAATCCGAAACTGTTTTTATCATTTTTTTTGCCTGAGCTTTCTTCGGCTTTTCTCCATTGGAATGGCTTATTGTGTTATGTGAATTTCAAAAAAAAAAAAAAATGAAATAAAAATGTTTAAAAAAATTAAAAAACAAAAAAAAACCCATATACTTTAAAAAAAAGGAAAAAAAACATCGGCTTCCCTCTTTCCATTCCCACCAGTTCCTTCCTCAGAGCAGAGATGGGAAGCCCAGTGGAGGGGAGTGCCGAGGGCTCCAGGATCATGTATCTGTGTCTGTATTTGGTGGGTGAATGGGGGGGGGGGTTCAGTTTCCCTTCTTCCCTCGTTCCCCTGCTTTCTGGAGGAGCTGCTCAGAAACATCAAGATTTAGGCTCATTTCTTTCATATTCACATCCCGTCAGCATTTTGGTCAAATTTTAAAGTGCCTAAGAGGGTGTGTGCTGTCTGTGTGTCTGTCTGTGTGTCTGTCTGTTTGTGTCTATGTATATGTGCGTGTGTATGTGTAGACACACACACACATATATACATAGACACATACATACATACAGAGAGAGAGAGAGAGAGAGTAGTTCCTGTTTATTTGGGACTGAGCACCTGGGTCACGTCTGCTGATGTTGAGAGGGGTCTGCTCCTCCTGCTGCTGCTCCTGTTAATCCTTGGCGTGGCTTCTTGCAACCTCTTCTCTGAGGAACTTTCTTATCTTTGCAAGGCTCACTCCTGGCTCAGCAGGAAGGTATGTCAGGGAGAGGACTTAACACTATTTGCCTTTATCCTCCTCCGCTCTGAAATCAAACTCTCCTCCCCTCTTTACTGATATTTGGCTAGGGCAGCCTAACGATAAAAAAAAATATGGGCGTACTGCTGTCATATCTAGTGTGGCAGAAAATACTAGTGACAAATTGCACTTTTGCCTTTGAATAGACTTATTTCAAAGGTTGTTTAGCCCCCGATGGGTTTCCAAAACCCGGTTCCACCACAAAACCGCGGTCGACTAAAGCGCGCTCGACGAAACCGCGTACCTGACGTCATCACAGCGCGACGAAAACAGCACGCTGTGAGCGGTAAAGCTAAAATTAGCGCGTAAACCTAAACCTAACCCCCCAAACCTAACCCTAAACCTAACCCTAACCCTAAACCTAACCCTTAACCTAACCCTTACCTTTACGTGAATCGGCTTGCTTTAAAAGCGCTTTTTAAAGCGCCCTTTTTTCTCCGCGTCGTTGTTGTCGCGCTGCTGATGACGTCAGCGACGCGCTTTAATCGGGCGCGCTTTAGTGGACCGCGGTTTTGTCGTGCCACGCCAAAAACCTACCGTAGTTTGCCAGAGAACTGCTGGGATCTGATCAAGGGCCTGAGGATTTTGTGGTCTGAAATCCTGGGAGTTCAGCAGCCGTTCCGGGGGAGGATCTAAGGGGCTCAGTGCTAGGAGGAAAGAAACCTTGCTCCTGTTTCCCATGAAGGCTTGGGGAGCATCCCTTCCAATATGGCATGGAGCTAACAGAGGTGGCAAGTAAGGCCAGCAGTCCTGCCTTGTCCCCCAAATCTTCTTCCCTACGTCTTGTAAGGTGTTTTGTTGTGTCTTCCATTCTTCGCAGAGGTAAATGATGCCCCCTGATGCCATTCTGCTTTTCCTTGACCGGGGAATATGACCACGCTCCCTAACGTTACAAGACCCAGTGCGAGACCACTAGAAGGCAGCATAGACATATAGGACAGAAAACACTGGCCTTTGGGTGCCATCTAATGGCCATTCGGATTTTTGCAACCCAGAGATGGCAGCCCTAAAGCAGTGTTTCTCAACCTTGTCAACTTGAAGATGTCTGGACTTCAACTCCCAGAATTCCCCAGCCAGCAATCGCTGGCTGGGGAATTCTGGGAGTTGAAGTCCAGACATCTTCAAGTTGACAAGGTTGAGAAACACTGCCCTAAAACATTTCCTTCTCTAACCCACTCAGGATGTTTACAGGAAGGGCTCTTTTACCCCTGCAGCCAGAACCCCCCATTTTGACTTAGTTCTGTGTGGATATTAAGGTAGGGACTCTCCCCATTTCGGTACAAGGACAGGGGGGCCCTTTTGTAAGTTTCCCCAGTGTGCCAAGCTAAGGCGACCCACCTGCTTAGTCTCAACTCGAAATCCACACGTCTGTTTCTACCCACATCCGCCTGATGCTTCGGAGCAGCCATCTCCAGCTCTTTCCCTTGACCCTTTCAGTGCCCTTCCAACTCCTTATGAAGCTGTTGGTTTGCTAATGGTTTGGTTCTGAAAGCAAAAAGGGAACTCATAACCCTGCAGCCGAATTAAGGGAAGTGCCTTAAACTGATGCCTTTGCTGCCACCAGCGAACAAGTTGAGAGAGGAAGAGAAAGCGATCAAACTTTTAACGCATCCAGCTTCAGAAATGTGAACAAAATATGTTTACAAGCGAGTCGCCTCCAGGTGGAGGGGGGCTCATGGAGAGCCCACTCAGTTGCTAGCCATCATTTCTACCTTTCCCCACCTGCAGGTTTTTACAGGGGAAGAGATAGTTCAAGTCTGCAGAACAGCCTCCTCTGCTAACCCGCCTGCATTGCACGTAGCTTCCCCCCCTCCCCCCCCCCCGTCGCCCTCACCCCCAAAGAAGGGAATCAGCAGCTGTGATGTGGTGGGTCAGCTCCTCCAGCCCCAGCCCCTGTCCCAATCAGCCCTCGGCACTACCCCCCCCCTCCCCAAGTGCCACTCTCCGAGCGGGGTGTAATACGCATGTATTAATTACAATTTTTTCCATAATAAAAGTTTATAGACGCAGCACCTTCTTTAACTGATTGAATTAAAGAATGTTATTGACTGTAATGTTTCTATTTGTCTTCCTTGAAAGAGAGAGAGAGAGAGAGAGAGAGAGAGAGAGAGAGAGAGAGAGAGAGCGTGCACACACTCGAGAGAGAGATTAATAGCCACGGACAGCCAGGATCGGTGCACACAAACAGGTGTCTTTTGCAAGTCAACAATAGTCCTAATTAAGATCCCTTTAAGCCAGTGTTTCTCAACCTTGGCCACTTGAAGATGTCTGGACTCCAACTCCCAGAATTCCCCAGCCAGCATTCGCTGGCTGGGGAATTCTGGGAGTTGAAGTCCGGACATCTTCAAGTGGCCAAGGTTGAGAAACACTGCTTTAAGCCTATTAAGTATGTATCATCCAGGATATGTACACATTGGGGTATTAGTTTGTTCCAGAAGCCCACCACTGGCATTCCTTTGCACTGGCACCAACTATCTCACCTTCATCCCTTTTTTCTGCAAAGCACAAAGGCTTTCAGGCCTCAACCCAACATCATTAGATATAAACCAATTTCTGATACAAATGTAAATCTGTTTTTGCTCATGAAAACCCCGGCACCGTGGCCTGAAACTGGGAATGTGACAAAATGATCGTGATCATCTGGGAAATTGGGAAGTAGCAATAGCAATAGCAGTTAGACTTATACCGCTTCATAGGGCTTTCAGCCCTCTCTAAGCAGTTTACAGAATCAGCATATTGCCCCCAACAATCCAGGTCCTCATTTTACCCACCTCGGAAGGATGGAAGGCTGAGTCACCTTTGAGCCGGTGAGATTTGAACCGCCGAACTGCAGATAACTTCAGTCAGCTGAAGTAGCCTGCAGTGCTGCACTCTACCCACTGCGCCACCTTGGCTCCTGTGAAAACAGGCTACTGTGAAAACAGCAGTACGTAAAGGTAGATGGTGAGGGCCATTTTTGGCAACTAACTCCAATTAATTGGAGTAGAAGGGGAGACTTAATCATTTCTTGGGATCTCCCTAGGTGTTTCTCAGTGGTGGGATTCAAATAATTTAACAACTGGTTCTCTGCCTTAATGACCATCTGGGTAGGCGGTGCTCGGTGGTCATGTGACTGGGTGGGCGTGGCCAACTCAAGGCCACTCAGGTCGATGGGCGCTTCGCCTTAGCTGTGACAATGTAATAAGGGTTAATCGTAGAGGCAGTTTCTGTAAGCAGAGCAATAAAGATTAGGCTAGAAACAACACCAGAATGTTCCCTTCCAGCCTTCCTTACAGGATTAGCCCTGTAAAGTGGAAAAAACAAAAGGAGATTTCTTCCAACAACCGGTTCTCTGAACTACTTAGACAGTTACCAGCTGGTTCTCCCGAATAGGTGCGAACCGGCTGAATCCCACCACTGGTGTTTCTCAGTACAATTCCAATTCCAAGATGTATCTTCTTAGCAGGGTTTCTGGTTGAATGTTGAATGTTGAATGTTGATTTTATTTATATGCCGCCCTTTTCCCCGAAGGGGACTCAGGGCGGCTCACAACTCAACCAGGGAAGGGGTTCTTTCTGGTTGCCCTTTGCCTGGAATTCAGTGGGGTGGTCCCATTGCGTGGTACAATAGTACACCTTTCATCTTCTTTAGAGGGAATGCAGCTTATGAAGGGCAACGCAAGCAAAGCGAGCGCTACAGGAAGTGGGATTCAATTTCCAATATATCCCCCGTTTCTTCACCCCACTTTCCCTCGGGGGGATCCTTGAGCTTTGCTTTGCCTTGGCTTCAGGGGAAGGGTGATTTTGAGCAAAGAAGTGGCAGTCCTCTAACACTTCTTCCTCTCCTGCTGTGGAATTTAAAGTGTCATAGCACAAGTATCCACAAAAACTCTGCATGTGATGCAGTGGTGGGATTCAAAATTGTTTACTACTAGTTCTGTAGGGGTGGCTTGGTGGGCATGGCAGGGAAGGATTCTGCAAAATCCCCATTCCCTCCCCACTCCAGGGGAAGGTTACTGCAAAATCCCCATTCCCTCCTGATCACTGGGACTCGGGAGGCAGAGGATAGATAGGGGTGGGGCCAGTCAGAGGTGGTATTTACCGGCTCTCTGAACTACTCAAAATTTCCGCTGCCGGTTCTCCAGAACTGGTCAGAACTTGCTGAATCCCACCTCTGATGTGATGCAAATAAAAACAGGCAGCACTTTAACTGCACCACTGAGCCGAGGTGGCACAGTGGTTAGGGTGCAGTACTGCAGGCCACTTCAGCTGACTGTTATCTGCAGTTCAGCGGTTCTAATCTCACCGGCTCAAGGTTGACTCAGCCTTCCATCCTTCCGAGTGGGTAAAATGAGGACCCAGACTGTGGGGGCGATATGCTGACTCTGTAAACCGCTTAGAGAGGTCTGAAAGCCCTATGAAGCGGTATATAAGTCTAACTGCTATTGCTAGTTCAGCGGTTCAAATCTCACCGGCTCAGGGTTGACTCAGCCTTCCATCCTTCCGAGGTGGGTGAAATGACCCAGTCTGTGGGGGCGATATGCTGACTCTGTAAACCGCTTAGAGAGTGCTGAAAGCCCTATGAAGTGGTATATAAGTTGAACTGCTATTGCTATAGCTATAGACTTTCTTAATCATCCCCTATGGACAAGCCATCGACAGGGCAATACAGAGATGGGCTTGAAGACATTCTTATTTTCTTGACACTCACAGGAAGCCATTGAAATTTTCAGCCTGGGGAGGCATGTGTACCTCTTCTATTAATACCATTTGAGGATCACGAAGTTGATAAGTGTGAGTAAATCAAGAAGGGTAGTGATCCTTGCACCACTCGGTTGTATGAAATAGTAGCAAAATAGATGCTCAGGTCTAAAAAGACGTGACACGACAAATGCGCGCCTGACAACATGTGCCGAAAAAAACGCGGTGATAAAACCGCGATGTTGACAGCACGCCCACAAAGGCACGCCGACAAAAGCAGCAGCGACAGAAGCACGATTACGGTTAAGGTAAGGGTTAGGGTTAGGTTTAGAGTTAGGTTTAGGGTTACCTTTAGGGTTACATGTAGAGCGTGCTTCTGTCGGCGCGCTGTTGTCGGCGTGTTTCTGCGCTCATTCGTCAGCATGATTTCGAACTCGCGGGTTTTTCCCCGCGGTTTCGTCGGCGCGCTTTTGTCCAGCGCGCATTTGTCGGCGAACCCTAAAAAGCCAGTCTTTCTGCTTGCCAGCTTGGTCTCAAGACACAATGGAAAATGTGTTAGTTGTTGCTAATCAATGACCAAAATACAGAGATACAACTTGACTTCAACTGTTTAAAATGGGTGAGCGCATTTGTCTCTGTATGGTGGGATTTAAACCAGCGCCTTTCATATGCCAGCATAGTGGGAAATGTATCCATTTTTCATTATGTGCTCTAAATTGAATTGTAACGGCGCCCACTGCTTTTTAAAATACGGCTACCCTACTTCAGATTATAGCAGTGGTGGGTTTCAAAAATTGTTCGAACCGACTCTGTGGGTGTGGCCTCCTTTGTGGGAGTGGCTTGCCGCTCCATGTGTCCGGATGGGAGTGGCTTGCCGCCCATGTGACCGGATCTGAAGATGCTGATGACACTTGTCAGAACCACCTTAAATTTCCTCCACACAGCACTGGCATGCATAAGAATGATGTCAACTTGTTTTTTAAAGGGCATCTTTGGTTTGCGTTAAAACAACTTCAACACACGCAACGTTCTGATTGCACCACAAACGCAGTAGTCATCCTTACCTTTCACAGAGGCACTGAGTTTTATAAATATGAGCATGATAGTGCAGAATAATCCTATCCAAGGACCAGTGGTGGGTTTCAAACAATTTTGGAACCTCTTCTGTAGGTGTGGCCTGCTTTCCGGGTCCACTGGTGGAACCTCTTCTAACCGGTTCGGTAGATTTGACGAACCGGTTCTACCGAATAGGTGCGAACTGGTAGGAACCCACCTCTGGATTATAGGGTCCTTCAGCAATACATCCAAACACACAACCTCCTCTGTCCATCTATCAGTTCTAACAGTCTGTCAGGAGTTGCTCTTGTCTGCTGCCCTGAGTCTTTCTTGAAGCTGTCCAATTCATTATGGTGGAGCCTGAGCAGAATAGTTCACCGACAGGGCCTGCTATAGTTGTTTTCCTTGGACCCATGTTATTTTTACTAAATTCTGAGTTTAATTTGATTTTGGCACCTCAAAGATTCACATAAACAATAACCGTTAAATAAAACCATGTCCCTAACTTAAAGAATGATTGGATAACAAACATTAATGGGTATCCACAGGTTTAGACTGCATTCCATTATAGTTTACTATCTTCCTTGGATTTGCATGGCACAGTGGAAACAGATTTCCCATTCTGGCTAGACCCTGGGCTAAAGAGCCGAGGTGGCACAGTGGTTAAATGCAGCACTGCAGGCTACTTCAGCTGACTGTTATCTGCAGTTCGGCTGTTCAAATCTCACCAGCTCAGGGTTGACTCAGCCTTCCATCCTTCCAAGGTGGCTAAAATGAGGACCCGGATTGTTGTTGGGGGCGATATGCTGACTCTGTAAACCGCTTGAGAGGGCTGAAAGCCCTATGAAGCGGTATACAAGTCTAACTGCTACTGCTATTGCTATAAAAGATAGTTGGCTAAGACTTGGTTGAGATTCAGTAGTGTGCAAACCCAAAGAGATATCCTGGATCCTTTCACTGAGCTGGTTAGAGCATGGACCAGTATAGCAGGATACAGTAAGTGAATATGAAAAACAAAATAAACACCACGTGATTGAAGGACTGCTTAGAAAGTGGACAAGAGGAAGAAAGACCTTTTTTTTAAAACTTATTTTGCTTTTCTTTTTTTCTTCTTTCGTTGTAGGCCGCCCGGAGTCCCCTGGGATTGGGCGGCCTATAAATTTAATAAATGAATGAAATGAAATTGTGATTGCTTACATTGCAAACCAGAAGGTAGAATAGAAAAGAAACCATTCACAGCAAAGTGAACGAGATCAAAACTGGCAAGAGGCAACAGGAAGGCCTCACAAATTGCCATTCAGCTGTGGGTATTTGGAGGGGTAATTTCTAGCATGTAACTAGGTTGTATGAGCCAAGGTGGCGCAGTGGTTAAATGCAGCACTGCAGGCTACTGCTAGATCAGCAGTTCAGCGGTTCAAATCCCACCGGCTCAGGGTTGACTCAGCCTTCCATCCTTCCGAGGTGGGTAAAATGAGGACCCAGATTGTTGGGGGCGATATGCTGACTCTCTGTAAACCGCTTAGAGAGGGCTGAAAGCCCTATGAAGCGGTATATAAGTCTACTGCTATTGCTATATTGCTATATTGTAGCCAAGGAAGAGTTACCCAAGGAATTTGTATGATGTCAGCAGAGGTGGGTTCCTACCAGTTCGCACCTATTCGGTAGAACCGGTTCGTCAAATCTACCGAACCGGTTAGAAGAGGTTTCACCAGTGGACCCGGAAAGCAGGACACACCTACAGAAGCTTCCAAAAATTTTTGAAACCCACCACTGGATGTCAGGTAAGTTATTGGGTATTGGCAGAATAATACACCAGGCCCTCTGGACATACTTGGGCCGTTTCCCCTCTGGAGACTACCATTGCGGTGCTACTGCTACAGCTTACAGCATGTCAGAGAGGACTGAGGAGGAAACACTTCAGGGTACAGTATTTCTGTATCTTCAATGGCTTTTCACTTCTCTTTCTGCCCCGTCCTTCGCAAACACGCTACATACACACGTGCACAGGCACACATGTATTCTCCCCATCGTTCCCTTGCGGTGAAAAATTCAAATTCAGAACACAGCATGCAGCCCACACACAACCTTTTACGGTGGCAACAATTATTACCAATATATTACTTTTTCCTTTTTGTTTATGGCATTGACTTCAGTTTTAAAACATCATACAGTTTGGAAGAATTTGGTTCCAAGGACCTACTGATCTGGACAACAGCACTGGTGAGTGTAAGAATCCCATCTTGCAAATCCTCCTCCCAATAAAAGCAATATAGCAGAAAACAATTTCCTTTGCAAGCAAATCTGGAAACTGAGTGTGAGTGAGTGAGTGAGTGAGTGTGTTTGTGTGTGTGTGTGTGTGTGTGTGTGTGTGTAGATGCTTCCATCTTTCTTTTTCCTTGATCCCAAAGACCTTTCAGCAAACTACTTCTTCCAATAACAGGCAGCCCAGGCCTCCCTCCCTCCCTCCAGAATCATTGCTGTGGTTTTGGCAAGGGGCCCAGGGTTTGTGGAGAAGTTCGAGATCTTGACTCAGCATTAACCGCCCTTCTCTTTGCAGGAAGGGTTTCCAGGAAGGGAGAAGGTTTCTGAGACTGTGGGCTCCCAGCAAACCCCACCCCCCCAACCGGCTCCTTGGGAATGACACAGCAGCCACTGCGCCGCCACCACCACCACCCACTCCCTCTTAACTTCTCGCATCTGGGGTAACTCCCCAACAGCACACCTGGGTCACAAGATACCCGTTGTTTAAGGCCCAGAGGTGGTGGCTCCTGATTTTCGGGACTGACGGTGAAGGTTTTCTGCACAAAAAACTCCCAAGAAAAACATTGTGCCTGCAGGAAAATCAGCATGTCAAGAAAAGCTCCTCACACAAAACCATTGCCTGACCGAGATACTACCGAACACCCAATTAGGCAGAGCACGGCAGATGCACTGGGCAGTCTGTACGGTAACGTAGCTTTGCTTTCCGAGCCATTGACAAGAATGCTCAAAAGTCCTTCAGCAGCTCTTTCCCCATCTAGAAAGAAGCCACCAATATAGCCGAGCCAGCGTCCCATTTTGATGGGAAAATAGGCTGGACCTGGGAGCTCAGCTTCTTAACCTCGCCAACTTCTTTTTATATCCTTTTGTTCTTTTGTACAGGCTCAGATATTTATGCGGGGCCCTGACAACAATAAGGCTTAGATTTGTCAGCAGGAGCAGCGTTAAGGCTAAAAGTCAGAAGCATCAATCAGCAACAGTGAAAATGAAACTCCAGAGCACCCTTCCCAGCCATGGCGCTGCCTGACATCAAGGTATTCCTCTTACAACCAACAAGAGCTAGAGGGCATCTTATTAGCAATAGCAATAGCAGTTAGACTTATATACCACTTCATAGGGCTTTCAGCCTCTCTAAGCGGTTTACAGAGTCAGCATGCCCCCAACAATCCGGGTCCTCATTTTACCCACCTCGGAAGGATGGAAGGCTGAGTCAACCCTGAGCCGGTGAGATTTGAACAGCCGAACTGCAGAACTGCAGTCAGCTGAAGTAGCCTGCAGTGCTGCATTTAACCACTGCGCCACCTCGGCCCTTATTCAAACCAGATATCATACAGCGGTTCCCTGCTGCCCTAAACCAGGGAATTGTACATAAATCTCATTCCTCGTCTCTCCCGGCCCCATGTTCTGAGGCTTCCATTGGGCATTCATGGATGTCTCAGTCAAAGGGAGTCCAGTACCTTCTCCCTCTGTTTTTGGACTCCTGAAGTCTTCCAAAGTCAATATAACCCTATTATGGCAGCTCATTCCATGGGTGATGGACTCAAGGAAGGGATGTGCAGGCCAAGGAGTTTCCACTGATGCTGGCTTGATCCACGGGTGCAGCATTGTAGATGCACAGAATGGGGTAGTGATGGTGGTCTGTGACTGCTAGACATCACCGTGGTTCTCCGGCTTCCAATACAGTCATTGACTCGACGGTCAACTGTTCCAGTTTTATGGATGCTGATGGTGATGGAGTCCTGGGGTGCCATTGCAGGGGCTGTCTGTTTCAGCAGTCTCCCCTCCAGTCAGTCTGGCCTGGTCGCTCAGTAGCTTGACCAGGAAATTGATATATTTCATGGCCAAGCGAAGAATCTCATTCTTACTCAATTTCTTGTCAGGTGGATGGGTGGGAATGAGTTTCCGAAGCTCAGCGAAGGCGCCATTGACATTCTGTTGACGCCACACCGTTCCCGGCTATTAGTGAAGACCCGACGTGCCACTTTCTGGGGTTGAAGACCTGGGAAAATACATGGAAAAGTCTCAAACGTAACAGGCCTTTGCAAAAGGGATCATGCTGAACATGAATTGGGAATAGCAATAGCAATAGCAATAGCAGTTAGACTTATATACCGCTTCATAGGGCTTTCAGCCCTCTCTAAGCGGTTTACAGAGTCAGCATATTGCCCCCAACAATCCGGGTCCTCATTTTACCCACCTCGGAAGGATGGAAGGCTGAGTCAACCTTGAACCGGTGAGATTTGAACAGCTGAACTGCTGAACTGCAGTGAGCTGAAGTAGCCTGCAGTGCTGCACTCTAACCACTGCGCCACCTTGGCTCTGTGGTGGAACTCCTTCCCCCCATATTGGCGGTCACTTTGTGCAAGTTGTTTCCGTATCTGTCACATGTTACTCTGCTAGTTCCCTCTGCTCTGTCCTGGGAGAGGAATACGCTTGATTTTTCCCCATGGCTACTCACCTTCAGTAATGTCTTGCTCATAATGACTTGGTCTCCGCTTGAGGCGGTTATTGGGAAAGACACCAAATGTCCCAGAGCTGCCTAGGTAGAGGCTAGAGAGAATAAAGAACAGTGATCAGAACCCCCATCTCAAAGCATGAAGACAGGTTTCTATAACTTTACTTACAAATCTTCCCTACAAAAATAGACTACAAATATTATCATTTTCTTGGCAGCAGGTCCAGGATCAACATTGTTCTGTGTAGGGTCTGTTGCATCCCTCTCTGCAAGTCCAGCTTTATAGCATTTGTAGTATATGAGAAACAAAAACCCAGACCTGGGATTAACCTGCCCAGTTAACAATTATTTCAGCTCCATTCCTTCACATATTGTGAGTGGCTCAGTCACATTTGTTTTTGGATGCGTCATAGTAATCCCAATGTCATCATAATCCCCCTAAATAAATAATATTTGGAGGTATTTGGCAAAGTGTGCCTCCAATTTTAATTCTGAAAAAGATTGTCATCCCATTAGCAATAGCAATAGCAATAGCAGTTAGACTTATATACCGCTTCATAGGCTTTCAGCCCTCTCTAAGCGGTTTACAGAGTCAGCATATCGCCCCCACAGTCGGGTCCTCATTTCACCCCCTCGGAAGGATGGAAGGCTGAGTCAACCTTGAGCTGGTGAGATTTGAACAGCCGAACTGCAGATAACAGTCCTGAAGTGGTCTGCAGTGCTGCACACTAACCACTGCGCCACCTTATAGCAGTGGTGGGTTTCAAAAATTGTTGGAACCTACTCTCTGACCAGATGGGAGTGGCTTGCCGCCCATGTGACCGGATATGAAGTTATGAATTAGTACTTAGGTCGGTCCAAGGAGCTATTCAGAAACTCTGGCATTGAAGCATGCAAGTCTTAAAGCTGTCAAGTTACAAGATCCTTGCACCCCTAACCCTTTAGGAAAAAAAACTAGGGGTCTTCAAACCTGATAGCTTTAAGACTTGTGGACTTCAACTCCCAGAATTCCTCCTCAAGTCACGTTGGCTCAGGAACTCTGGCATTTGAAGCACGCAAGTCTTAAAGCTGTCGAGTTACAAGATCCTTGCCAGTGGTGGGTTTCAAATTTTTTTGGAACCTCTTCTGTAGGTGTGGCCTGCTTTCCGGGTCCACTGGTGGAACCTCTTCTAACCGGTTCGGTAGATTTGACGAACTGGTTCTACCGAATAGGTGCGAACTGGTAGGAACCCACCTCTGCATTATAGGGTAGAAAACATCCATAACAACTGAGCTTATATCAGAGATTGGGGCAAGGCAAAGCATGTTCAAGAAAGACAACTTAAGCTGACCAAGCAAGAGAATACACCCATTGTTGGGCTGTTGATAAACCACAGGAAGAAAATGAAATCTCAACATTAAAAGAAATTACTGGATTAAGCTGAACCTGAGACACACTAACAACTTGGCTCTTCTGCCATTCAGAAGGGTCAAGGACCTATCATGTTCCCAAGGACCACTGGCAAAGACCAGCCCATCAATCCAACAATCCCTATTCAAGAGCTTTCAAACAGGATGGAACTGGTTGGAACCACACTATCACGTAGAAATGTTATTAGTGGCCTCCAGGTTGCTCACATTCACACTGGTTCTCTCAGCATATAATCAATAAAGCTGAACCTTTGTAGGCCGTTTCTACAGACGTATAATTTTGTGTAGCTTGGCGCAGTTCATAAGCTCAGCTTCCCCCCCAAAGTCCTGGCCACAAAACTCAATGAAACAATCAGAGTTCCATCTTCCCTGTGGTTCCCTAAATTGCTAGGTTACTCATTCATCACAGAGAGTAGTAAAGAGAGTCCATGTTTTGGCAAGTCCCAAGCTATAAACAAACAAACTAAGGACTGCCAGGATCAAGTAATTAGAAGTAATTACATCCATTGTTTCTTGTCCTTATTGCTTTGACAATAAGGTGACTCCTTTGTCTTTGTGGCAGCCCCTCAAATACTGCTATCATGTCCCACCTAGTCCTTCTATCCCCTAGAGCAGTGTTTCTCAACCTTGGCGACTTTAAGTCCTGTGGACTTCAACTCCCAGAATCCCCCAGCCAGCTGTGCTGGCTGGGGAATTCTGGGAGTTGAAGTCCCCAGGACTTAAAGTCGCCAAGGTTGAGAAACACTGCTCTAGACCAGCCAAACCAAAATCCTGCAACCATTCTTCATATGTTTTAGTCTTTAATCATCTCAGTTGCTCTTCTTTGCACTTTTTCCAAGTCTCTTTTTTATTTATTATTAATATATGTATTTATAACAATTTTTCCCTACAGTTGACAATATACTTGAAGATTGCTTTTTTAACATCCCATAGATCCATCTTATCTTACAACGGTCCTACTTCTTCTTCCCTCCCTCCCTCTTTCCTTCCCTCGTTTCTTCTCTCCTACTCCCCTTCCTTCCCTCCCTCCTTCCCCTTCCCTCCTTCTCTCCTTCCTTCCCTCCTTCCTTCCTTCCTTCCCTCCTTTCTTTTCTCCTCTCTCCTTCCTTCCCCCCTTCCTTTCCTCCTTCCTTCCCCCCTTCCTTCTCTCCTACATTCCCTCCTTCCTTCCCTCCTTTCTTCTCTCCTTCTCTCCTTCTCTCCTTCCTCCCCTTCCTTCCCTCCTTTCTTCTCTCCTCTCTCCTTCCTTCCCTCCTTCCTTCCCTCCTTGCTTCCTTCCCTCCTTCCCTCCCTCCTTCCTACCCCCTTTCTTCTCTTTCTTCTCTCTTCCTTCCTTCCTCCTCTCCTTCCCTCTCTCCTTCCTTCATCCCCTCCTCAACACGTTTTTTGGTAATGCGATGAGCAAAACCGGAAGCGGTATTCCAGGTGTGGTTTTACTAGAGGTGGCTTTATAAATCAGTACTAATACTTCACGAGATTTTGATTCTATGCCTCTGTTTATACAACCAAGGATTGTATTAGCTTTTTAAAAAAAAAAATATGAGTGCTGGCTCATATTTAAGTGATCGTCAACTAGGACTCCAAGGTTGCTCTCACTGTTTTTGAGCCTGGTTTCACCTAATCTGTACCTGTATCTTTGGTTTTTCCCTGTCTAAATTAAAATCTTGCTTTTTTAGTCATTAGAAATCATGTTGTTTGAAGTCTATCAAAATCTTTTTGGATCCTGAGCTTGTTTTCTAGGATGTTGGCTATTTATGCCAGCTTAGTATCATCTGCAAATTTGGTGAGTCCCCCTTCTATTACCTCATCTAAGTCATTTATGTACATTTATTCCCAGTGAAATAGTGAGGACAATATATTTAGACTTCAGCAAGGCATTCAACAAGTAGCAATAGCAATAGCAATAGCAGTTAGACTTATATACCGCTTCATAGGGCTTTCAGCCCTCTCTAAGCAGTTTACAGAGTCAGCATATTGCCCCCAACAACAATCCGGGTCCTCATTTTACCCACCTCGGAAGGATGGAAGGCTGAGTCAACCTTGAGCCAGTGAGATTAGAACCGCTGAACTGCAGATAACAGTCAGCTAAAGTGGCCTGCAGTACTGCACCCTAACCACTGCGCCACCTTGGCTCAGTACAAGCTACTTCTTGGTAAACTAGAAAACATGGGATAGATAGCATCACCATTAGATGGATTTGTAACTGCCTACAGTTACAGGGGGATCTGGGAGTTGAAGTCCACAGGACGTAAAGTCACCAAGGTTGAGAAACACTGATCTAGATGCCATTGTTCCCAGAGTTGGCACTGGCAATTTGCTTACATAACCAGGATTTCTTCCTTTCCTCATTTCCCTCCCCGTCTCCCCGTCTCCCCAATCTGGTTCCTGGACTTACTTTTGAGAAAGGGATGAGCTGGTATTGTGGGGCTAAAAGTGGACTCCTTACTCCAGTCAAAGGCAGGGATGATGTGGGGGTCCAGGCAGACCTGAGAACTGCAAGAAATTAGGAATGGGGTGTAGGGCCGTGAGTTGGGTTGTGGGGACCTCAACAGGAGTGGGGGACTTGCTGTAGCCCAGGCTGATGACAGGGACATTGGGGGGCAGTGCTGCATGGGGAGCCTCAGCAGGAGAGCTCCCTTTGTGTGAGGTGAGAAAGACGTGGGGCTGGTGGGGGGTTCAGTGGCCTCTACGTCATTCCCCCGCCATCTGGGGAAGGAAGAGACGTTGGGGTAACAGCAGGTGGAACGCTTGGCTGCTGAGGTTTAACAGGCGACTGGGAATTCTTCAGCTTCTCCATCATATCTGCTTGGCTTCTCTCTGTAGGAAGAATAGAAGCAAAGTGAGATTGTACCAGCTGTGCTGAATTTGGCATTCCAGAAGTTAAAAAAAAATGCAGGTAGTTCTTGATTTATAATCATCCATTTAGTGACTGTTTGAAGTTACAAGAGCACCGAAAAAGTGACTTATGGCCATTTTTCACACGACTGTTGCAACAGCCCCATGGTCGCGTAGTCAAAATTTGGATTCTTGGCCATGGATTCTGGTTCATATTTATGACGGTTGCAGTGTCCCAGGGTCATGGGATGACTTTTTGTGATCTTCTGACAAGCAAAGTCAATGGGGAATCCAGATTCACTTAACAACCATACTATAATTTAACAACTGTGATTCACATAACAACCGTGGCAAGAAAGGTGTTAAATTGGGACAAAACTCACTTAACAACTATTGCTTAACAACATAAACTTTGTGCTCAATTGTGGTCATAAGTCAAGGACTACCTGTAAAACATCACTGCAATATTCCATCTTTTATGTTAAGCTGGAAAAAAAGGTAAGAAGACGACAATCGAATTGGATGAGACCTAGCACCTTCCTTGTTTGGATTCTCTTTCTCGTGATGAGTAAAGATGGTGAAAAGACAACAAAATATGTTGATTGACATTTTTTTGCAGCAAATGGGGAAAAGGGGGGCATGTTCCTGGACTTCAAAGGAGCTGCCTAGTCTCTTTTTAAAGCCAGTTGACAGCTATCACTGTGTCTTGTGGTTACAAAATCCATGGTTTAACTGTGTGCTGAGAAACAGACTAGTGCCTTTTGTGTGTCCCTAATACTCTGTTGTTCAGCTTTAGTGGATAATTTTGACTTCCATGAGTATTAGGAGAGAAGAAGCGGATTGCTTTACCCTATGTCAGTGGTTCCCAAACATGGCAACTTTAAGACTTGTGGACTTCAACTCCCAGAATTCTCCAGCCAGCAGAGCTGGCTGGAGAATTCTGAGAGTTGAAGTCCACAGTCTTAAAGTTGCCAACTTTGGGAACCACTGCCCTATGTATTCACAACCACCTTTTCTGCATTGGTCTGACATGTATCATGCCTTCCTCGGTCCATGTGAAGGATAATTGCTTTTCTCAATAGCTGGCAAACCACGTTGAGAAATACAACTGTCAGCACAAAGATCCTTCCTTAATAAGTATGAAGCCTGAGGAATGCAACTCATCACAATGATCATTAACCTGAGCCTTCCTTAATGAGATTTGGCACGTAGCAATAGCAATAGCAATAGCAGTTAGACTTATATAGCAATAGCAATAGCAGTAGCAGTAGCAGTAGCAGTAGCAGTAGCAATAGCAATAGCAATAGCAATAGCAATAGCAATAGCAGTTAGACTTATATACCGCTTCCTAGGGCTTTCAGCCCTCTCTCAGCGGTTTACAGAGTCAGCATATCGCCCCCAACAACAATCCGGGTCCTCATTTTACCCACCTCGGAAGGATGGAAGGCTGAGTCAACCCTGAGCCGGTGAGATTTGAACAGCCGAACTGCAGAACTGCAGTCAGCTGAAGTAGCCTGCAGTGCTGCACTCTAACCACTGCGCCACCTTGGCTCTATCACGCATCACATCAGCTTGCAACAGGAATCATGGGCTGTCTATTAACCTTCTCACATGGATAACCTTAACCATAGTTTGGATTTTGTCTAGCTAATCCAATCAGTGCAAGGGTACTTTGATCAATGAATTACTTTCTGCCACGTAAACTGTTCTATGACAATAAAAAGGGAGCTCTCACAAGCTGTAGAGAGTGCCTTCCCATTAAGCTTCTTCCTGCCTGCCTGCGTCTTTCTTCATCATGACAACATCTCCAACCCTTTGCAACAGATTTTTGCAAATGGTCCAGGGGATGGGATGTTATTGTGAGAGGATATTCTGTGTTCGGTTTGAAATGCATACAATTAATTTTTATCATGGAGGAACTACAATTAGGGTATCAAATCACCCATGATATGACGACCTTAATTCCAAGTAGGCATGCATGGCTTAGGGCAGGGGTCCCCAATCCCCGGTCTGTGGACTGGCACCGGTCTGCAGCAGGCCAGCAACTGGGCTGCACAAACAGGCGAAGCCCCATCAGAGGGACGTAGGCACCTCAAGACTCGACTACTGTAACACGCTCTACATGGGGTTGCCCCTGAAGAGTGTTCGGAGACTACAATTGGTCCAGAATGCAACCGCGCGAGCGATATTGGGTGTACCTAGGTACACCCATGTTATACCTATCCTCCGCGAGCTGCACTGGCTCCCTATTGGTCTCCGAACGCGCTTCAAGGTGCTGGTTATCACTTTTAGAGCCCTACATGGCTTAGGACCTGGATATCTCCATGACCGCCTCCTGCAACATACCTCCCAGCGCCCAATAAGATCGCACATGGCGGGCCTTCTCCGAGTACCGTCGACTACACAGTGTCGTCTGGCGGCTCCTTGGGGATAGCCTTCTCGTAGCTGCCCCGGCCCTCTGGAACGATCTACCCCCTGAGATCCGGACCCCCCCCCACTCTCTCGGCCTTCCGTAAGTCTGTTAAGACCTGGCTGTTCCGGCAGGCCTGGGGCTGTTGATCTAGACTGATCTTCAGCCCAATTAAGATTGAGTGCATGTTCTGTCCTTCTTTTAACTCGTTTCTGCCTTGTATTTTAATTTAAAAAATACTTTTAAATTGTTTTTATGTAAGCTGCCCAGAGTCCTTCGGGATTGGGTGGCATACAAATCTATTAAAATTGGAAATTGGAAATTAGGCAGCATGTGAAACCAGGCCCCTTCTGGTCTGCAGAAAAACCTTTCTCCATAGAACCGGTCCCTGGTGCCCAAAAGGTTAAGGCCCACTAAGCTTAGGAAGTGAAGGTAATTTCTTGTGGTCTCCATATACAAGTTTCTCAAATTGCACGAATTCCAGATCTGCTCTGTGACTCTGAAGAAACAAGATAGAAAGAGTGTCAATGTTTCTGAAGTTGTGACCTCTAGGCTGGAGTACTGCAATGTGCTCTACATGGGGCTGCCCTTGAAGAGTATTCAGCGACTTCAGCTAGTCCAGAATGCGGCCGCGCGAGCGATCGTGGGTGCACCTCGTTTCACCACACATAACACCTATCCTCCGCGAGCTGCACTGGCTACCTGTCGATCTCCGGGTACGCTTCAAGGTGCTACTTGTCACCTACAAAGCCCTTCATGGTAGTGGATCTGGGTACTTGAGAGACCGCCTACTGCCAATTATCTCCACGTGACCAATTAGATCCATAGATTAGGTCTCCTCCGAGTTCCATCTGCCGGTCAATGCCGACTGGCAACTACGCGGAGGAGGGCCTTCTCGGTGGTAGCTCCGACCCTATGGAACGATCTCCCCGTGGAGATTCGTACCCTCACCACCCTCCAGACCTTCCGCATAGCTCTTAAAACCTGGCTGTCCCTCAGGCCTGGGGTTAAAGACCGCAACCCACCCGAATTGTATGAATGTTGTGCTTTTAATGATGTACTGTCTTATGTGTTAATCTGTTTGTTCTCCCTTCCTTCCGAATTGTAAGCCGCCCTGAGTCCCCCCGGGAAAAGGGCGGCATATATAAACTACTCAAACAAACTCAAGTTCATTACTGGAGAAGGATTTTGAGAATACCACGGACAGGCAAGAAAACAAGAAATAGATCCCCTCTGAACTTTTTCTCCTCTATCTGCTCGAAGATGCATAGCTGTTTCTTCATCACAGCGCATGCCAAAGTAGATTCTAATCCCCCAAAAAAGCTTATCCCCACATGACTATGTGACTGGGGCAAGCACTGTGATCCAGACTTTGGCAAGGCTGGGATTTCGTTCAGCCTGGCTGTGATTTTTCAACCGTGTGAAGAATGGCTTTTACTGAAGGTGATTATGGAAGCTCGATCTGTGGTGACTTCCCTGCCTGCAAGGAGAAGAGATGGCGAGGCAGATAGCAGCAGCAGCAAAAACCAGCGGTTGTGCGGTTGTACCCAGAGGCAGAGAGAATCAGCCACACTCATATTGTGGGTTTCTTCACAACTTCTGCTCTGTGTTTGTGGGAGGGGAGAAGGAGGCATTTCTCTGCCTCCTCAGGACTGGCAAGCTGTGACATCGCAAGATCACAATCAAAATAATGCTTCTCCAGCAATTGCTCGTCTTAAGAAGAATGCCAAGAAAAAATAGCCACTGGAGAAATGATATATTGCGTACAACGGACATTTCAGGCTGGGATGTTCAGGTAGTTCAGATTAAGCACCTAAATTTGTTATCCTAGAGTCAACTGATCAAGGAAAGTTGACAGATGTTTTGTTTCTACCTGAGTTCCTTTGCCACTGAAAAGAGAAAACAGAACGAAGAGATTTAGAGATCTGTCACTAGATAAATCTGTCAAATGTAGCATTCTGTTTTCTTGTTTCCCAGTCAGAATGCCTATGCTGGGTTTCCAATTTTACTGTTTCAAAGGAGTCTGAAGACCCAGCTCTTCTCCGAGGCTATTTAAAACAAATTTAAATATGGGGGGATTGATTACAAGAAGGCATTTGACTTATCACCCCACAGCTGGATTAACACCTGTCTGGAAAACTTTGGAATCAGCAAAAATATCTGTACATTTCTGAAAGCAAATATGCAAAAATGGAAAACAGTTCTAACAGCAAATGGGGAGGACGTTGGTGAAGTCAACATCAGACGAGGAATCTTCCAAGGGGATTCACTTTCACCACTACTGTTCAACATCGCATTAATTCCACTGACAATAATCCTATGAAATACAAAACTGGGATACCAAATCTCAAGCCAACATGGCAAGATAAACCATCTACTATACATGGATGACTTAAAAATATATGCAAAAAGCCCCACTGAACTTAAATCAATACTCAACATAGTTCAACTGTTCAGCAGTGACATCAAAATGAACTTTGGACTTGAAAAACGTCCATGCAGCGAGGAAAAATGGGAAAAAATAGAATAGAACTGGAAATGGAAGCATAGTGAAAGCATTTGCAAAGGATGATGGTTACAAAGACCTAGGCATATTGGAGGCTGATAACATCTTGAATGGAAAAGTCAAAGATCAACCCAAAAGAAATACATCAGGGGGGTCTGCAAAATATTAAAATCAAAGCTGAATGCTGGAAACATAATTAAAGCCATTAATACATGGGCAGTTCCAGTGATACTCTACTCAGCTGGAATCATCAACTAGACTTTGGCTGAACTGGAAAACCTGGACTGGAAAATGTCCAAACTTTTGAATATGTATCACGCTTTACATCCATGAAGTGACATCGATAGGTTGTACCTGCCATGAAAAATAGGGAGCAAGAGGCTATTGCAAACCCAAATTGTAGAAGAAGAAAATGAAGTTTGAATGATTACGTTAACCAAAGTACAGAAAAATTGCTACAGGCTGTGAAAACGGAGAACAGTATACTGTTGTAACAGTATACAACAGAAACAAAGGCAGAATATAAGGAAAAACAGCTGGATGATAGATTAAATAGATGGAAAACCAAAGCTTTGCATGGACAGCACTTGAAAAACATTGAAGGAAAATGTGATGACAACTTGACATGGGCATGGCTTAAGATGGACATGGCATCAAGAAAGAAATGGAAGGTTTAATACTGGCTGCTTCAAGAACAAGCACTACAGACTAATGCCATGAAAGTGAAGCTACAAAAATCCACTGACAACCCAAACTGCCGACTTTGCAACAACAAAATTGAAACTGTTTAACATTTATTATGTGAATGCAGCAAAATCGCATAAACTTATTACAAAGCTAGACATGACCGAGTTGCTAAATTAATCCACTGGTCATTACGTAAAAAATATGACTAACATGTATCTGAAAAAGTCATGGGAACATAAAGTGGAAAAACCTGTTGAAAATAAGATGGTGAAGATCTTGTGGGACTTTCGAATACAGACAGCCATCATTTGGAACACAACATGCCAGATATCACAATTGTCGAAAACTGAAGCATACAATTATTGATGTCGCTGAAAAAATCATGAAATATTGCGACCTGGCCATTGAAACTAGTGATTATGGATAAAACATGTAAGAGTGATACACATTGTTATCGGGGCACTTGGCACCATGTCCAAGAATTTTACAAAATACATCAAGAAATTACAGCTTCCTGCAATGACACCAGCAGAACTGCAAAAAACTGTGCTACTCAGAACAACATACATTTTAAGTAGATACTTGGACGATAGATACTGCCGACAGCCCCTATCAACTAACAGTGCCAGTCAATGATATTTGTGATACATTTTTAAAAGTTCAGTTGACTGAGTTTCATGTTTAATGAATAAGTATATAATAGTCAAACTCAATGGGGGAAATACCATCAAGGCAATCAACATCTGGGCAATACCAGTCATTAGATACACAGCTGGAATGGTGAACTGGACTCAAACAGAATTAAAAGCAATGGATAGGACCAGAAAATAATGACGATGAATCATGCCCTTCATCCTCGCAGAGACATTGACAGATTCTACCTACCAAGGCAAATAGGTCGGTGTGGAATGTTGCAAGTACATCAGATAGTTGAAGAAGAAGAAAGAGCTTTGGAAGAATATCTAAAAGACAATGAAGAAAATGCACTGAAGTTAGTATGCAAGGAAGGCTTGTTGACTACTGTAGAGACCAAACTGGCCTTCAAGAAAGACCAAATGAAGAACAGAATGGAGGCACGGGAGAACAAAGCACTACATGGCCAGTACATTAAAAAAAGTAGCAGGGAGGTATAATGTGACTGCACTTGTATACTGTTGCTCTTTAATTCCACTGTAAAAATAGGACAAGCTGAATATATTAATAGATTGTAGAAATACACCGAAGGGAGGAGTAGAGGGACAGAAGAAAGAGGGGTAGCGAGGGCAGGAGAGAGGGCTGGAGGGAGGGTGAGAGGAAGGGAGGGGTGTATCGGGAGAGAGGATGGTAGAGGGGGAAGGGTAGGGTAGAGGGGAATGATGGAGGGAAGATGGAAAATTAAAGGGGGGCGAAAGAAAGGGTGTATGGAGGGTCGAAGAGGTACCATTGGGTTTCTATTTGGGGGGTACGCTGATAAGAGGAATGGCTGTGTTATGTTTAATGTTGTATGGCCCCAGTTATGCACAGTATATATGTGACTGTACGAAAATGAAATGGAAAATAAATACACATTTACACATGAAAAAAAGTAGAAGGGAAAGTAGATAATAACAAGACCTGGCAACGGCTAAGAGCAGGAAAGTTAAAGAAAGAGACTGAGGAATTAATTTGGCTGCAAGACCAAACCTTAAGGACAAATGTATACTAAGCCAGAATTGAGAAGACAGCAACAGACAGTAAGTGCTGCCTATGCAAAGAAGCTGAAGAAACAGTGGACCATCTGGTAAGCTCTGCAAGAAGATGCACAGACTGACTGCAAGCAGCAGCATGGACAAAGTAGCAACAACGGTGCATTGGAAGATCTGCAAGAAATATCATTTGTCTGTACGCAAGAACGGTGAGAGCATAAAATAGAGAAAGTCATAGAAAATGAAGAAGTTAAATTGCTCTGGGACTTCAGAATCCAGACAGACAGGCACCTGCCACAAAGCACCCCGTTGTCGACAAGACAAAAAAGTCTGGATAGTGGATGTGACAGTTCCGGAGACAGCAGAATAGAAGAGAAGAACTGGAGAAGATAACAAAATACAAAGACCTACAAATAGAAATAGACGACTATGGTAAAGGCAAGCAAGGGTGGTACCAACAGTAATAGGCACCTTGGTTGCAGTCCCAAAACAACTGGAGCACCACTTGAACACCATAGGCATTGACAAATTTGCCATCAGTCAATTGCAGAAGGCGGCTTTACTTGGAACTGCTCCCATCCTGCAACGATATCTGTAGCGCCATCAAACATTCAGATTTGCCTATTCCAGGTCCTTGGTAAGGACTTGATAGGTGGACAAAAATGGCTGACTGTGCAATTATTATTATTAACAACAACAATGATGACAATGACAACGACAACAACAACAACATGGCTATGGATGAAACATGTAACAGTGATACCCATTGTCATCGGGGCACTTGGTACCATGTCCAAGAATTTTACAAAACACATCAATAAATTGCAGCTTCCTGCAACAACACCAGTGGAACTGCAAAAAACTGCGCTACTTGGAACATCGTACATCTTAAGAAGGCACTTGGTTGATACCTAGGACGCTGGCAGCAACCCGTATCAACCATTAGCACCAGTCAATGGTTGACTGTGATGCGCTTTTGAATGTTCAGTTGACAAAGTTTCATGTTTAATGAATCAAGTAAAAATAACAACAAAAACAATAATTGGAAATGGAAACATAGTGAAAACATTAGCAAAGGATGATGGTTACAAGTACCTAGGCATAAAGTGGCAGGGCTTAAAATAAATAAAGAGAAAACTAAAATATTAACTAAGAATTTAACCAAAAGACAAATGAAGAACTGGAGGTGAAACTGGGAATTTCGAGTGCCAAGAAAATTAAATATTTGGGAATATGGCTATCGGCAAAATGTATTACAATAAAGAAGATAACTACAATAAATTGCTACAACAGATACAAAAAGATTTGGATAATTGGACTAAACTACCGATATCACGATTGGCAGAATCTCAACAATTAAAATGAATGTACTACCCAAACTACTTTATCTTTTCCAAACAATACCGATTAAATTAGAGAATTTTTTTTCCGCACAACTAAATAAATGGTATCCAAATTTATCTGGTCAGGGAAAAAACTGTGTATTAAATACAAATTTCTACAAGATAGTAGAAACAAAGGGGCTTTGGCCTCCCAGATTGGGAGCATTACTATCAGGCGGCAGCCCTAACATGGCTGAAGGACTGGATTCAACTAAAAAATAAAAGAATACTTATGCTAGAAGGCCACGATCTCCAACTAGGCTGGCATGGCTTCCTCTGGGAGGGAAAGAATAAATCATTCCTACTTCCAGAGACACATAGTAAGGAGCCCTGTTTAAGGTCTGTGAAAAAAAAAAACATTACGTGAAAATCCCAATCTGGTTATCAACGATGGAGGCAATGACATAGCCAAATACTATGGATCTCAGCAAAATGGTAAGCTATGCAGAACTCTTAGATGAAAAAGAGACTAAAATCAGTACAAGATCTGAAAACACAAGGAATAAATATGGAATGGTGGCCCTATTTACAAATTAAAACAAGATTAAAAAAATCGGGAACAATACAGAATACGCGAGAAACAAATGGAATTAGATAAAATATTATTAGGAACGGGAGGAAAAATGATTACTAGATTATATAATTTTCTCTTAAGATATAAAATGGAGGAAGAGACGGTAAAGGAGACAATGATTAGCTGGGGAAGAAGTTTTGGCCATAATATAGAGTTAGATAAACTATGGGAAAGAAATTATAAATTTACGATGGCAGTAGCTTACAAAAGAAACTTTAATAAAATGTTTATAGATGGTATTTTCCCCCAGCGAGAATGGCCAAAATGTACCCAAATTTATCCCCCAAATGTTGGAGATGCAGGCACAAGCCTCGAACATTCTACCATATGTGGTGGACGTGCCCCATCACAAGGAAGTATTGGTGCAAAATTCGGAAATGGTTGGAAGAAATTACTGAGCGAAAACTAGAACTCAAAGCAAAAGCATTCTTATTAGGACTACTAGATCAAAAAATGGATAAACAATCTCAATACATAATCATACACACACTCACTGCAGCCAGGATTGCTTTCGCACAAAACTGGGGAAAAATCAATACACACGTAGATGAAACTATAATCAGAAAAATACTCGAATGCTCAGAAATGGACAAAATGACAATAGAACTAAAAGAAAGAGAAGAATTGGACTTCTATAAAGTATGGAATAAAATGTATAAGTGGCTAGAAATCAGAAGCCAAAACAGAAAATAGAGAATATAAATATATGGTTGCACAAATAATTAATATTATTATAAGTGTTAATACTAATGTGGTTATATTATAGGACAAGGTTAAAGCAATAGGAAGACAATTCAGAATGGAGAATTATAAAATTAAGCAGGAAAGCCGATACAGAAGACTGTAAAATTACTGTATTGTTATGTATGTTTTGTGTTTGTTCTTTCTTGTTGTGTTTTCTTTTACTGTTTTTAAAGATTAGAACATTCCATAAAAATTATTTAAAAAAAACAAGTACTTAGGCATATTGGAAGCAGATAACATCTTGAATGGAAAAGTCAAAGAGTCAACGCAAAAGGAATACATCAGGAGGGTCCGCAAAATATTAAAATCAAAGCTGAATGCTGGAAACATAATTAAAGCCATTAATACATCGGCAGTTCCAGTGATACGCTACTCAGCTGGAATCATCAACTGGACTCTGGCTGAACTGGAAAACCTGGACTGGAAAACACAAACTTTTGAATATGTACCACACTTTACATCCACAAAGTGACATCGACAAGTTGTACCTGCCAAGAAAAATAGGGGGCAGGGGGCTATTGCAAATGCATCAAACTGTAGAAGAAGAAAAACGACGTTTGAATGATTATGTGAACCAAAGTACAGAAAAAAATTCTGTAGGCTGTGAAAACAGAGAGCATTATAAAAAACAAAACAAAGGCAGAATATAAGGAAAAACAGCTGGATGACAGATTAAATGGATGGAAGACCAAAGCTTTGCATGGACAACACTTGAAAAACATTGAAGGAAAACGTGATGACAAGCTTACACAGACATGACTTAACCCAACTCCTCCCTTCCCTTCCCTCCCTCCCTCCCTCCCTTCTTTGTGTGATTTTTTTTTCTTGAACCAAAAGCTCCAAATGTTTTAGCCTTGTTTTATTAAGATGGCTTTCTGCCCTAGGTTTTTTTTTTCTACTCTATGAGATGATTTTTGAGATGATATGACCAACACCATTATAACTTGAAGCAAACCAACACCTATTTGCAATGAACAAACTTAAGCTTTATATTTCTGCTCTATTGGTTACTGCATGAAGAATATTTGGAATTTGATCTTCAAGGCAAGCGAAGTAGTTACACTCATTCCAGAAGTGCTACAGAAAACACCTTCCCCATCAGCCATTCTCCCTCCCAGCAGTCCCCAGAGATGAAAAGCAGGATTGAAAAAAATGCACAGCCAGTAATGGTTTACATGTTCATTTGTGAGGTTCATGGGGAAGGAATAGCCATAATGTTGTCCAACAGCTGACCAGTAAGTTACCTTGTCATTTCCTTATCCTAGACAAAGAAGTCCTTTTTGAGTATATTGTTGCTTTAATTTTCACTCATTCCCCTTTATTGCCACACATAACTGAAAAGTGACAAGCAGAGAATTTGGGGCACCTGTTCTTATCAGGACTCTAGAGCTTTTTTACTGTGTTATTAGTTTCTTTTGACCCCAAAATAAGCACTTGGCCTTGTTTTTGCAGAGGTCTTATTATTTTGAGGTGCAGAAGGCAGCAAGTGTGGTCATTTCATGGCTGCTGCTATGTTGCAATATTTTGGGGAGGTCTTATTTTCAGGGAACAGGGTAGTGGTAGCAGAGGAGGTGATGTGAGTGGAGGAATAGAATGTGGCGACATCCCAGTCTTATTTTGGACAGTTTGGAGACTTAAAAATGACCAAGACAGTCATCCTGTCATCACACAGTGCCAGTTGAGCAGGGAAGAACAAAATGGGTCAGCACTATTATATAATTATGTCCTGTGGTAAGTATAGCAGTTATAGCAATAGCAGTTAGACTTATATACCGCTTCATAGGGCTTTCAGCCCTCTCTAAGCGGTTTACAGAGTCAGCATATGCCCCCCCATCGGGTCCTCATTTCACCCACCTGGAAGGATGGAAGGCTGAGTCAACCTGAGCCGGTGAGATTAGAACCTGAACTGCAGATACAGTCAGCTGAAGTGGCCTGAGTACTGCACCTAACCACTGCACCACCTCGGCTCTAATGTATGAGTGTCTAATGATGGAGAGAATGGGGACGCTTGCTAGGAGTTCATATCTGCACTTGCCTTGGCTATAAACACAGCGCCATCCTCATACTAGCCTCACCTTTCCCAATTTTCCAGAACCACAAAGCCCATCATGCATCATACTCGCTTCTGAAATCAGGAGATATAGTCCAGTACATCTGAGTTGTAGCAGATTAGGTAAGGCTGCTGTGAACCTTTCAGTGGTGAGACATGCTTAGTTCTGGAAAATATAGTTTGTTCAGACAATGCTTACGTTTTTTACCTGATGAATTTTTACTTTAAAGGTTTTACCCTTTTTTGCGACCACTTAGATTTCAGTCAAAATTCTGTCAAGCCTAGTGCATATGAAAACACATACATGAAGGATGGATTTCACTGTCAGTGGGACTGTTTGAATAGATTGTGAAGCAACAAATAGAAGGACAAATTCTTCTAGAAACCATCTACTCGGTACAAATGAAATGGTGTTTAGGCGACCTCCCCTTTCCCACGCCTCTGATTCATCGCTGAGATAGATGGGATGACCTTTTGCAAAGCAAGTAACTGAAATGAAATGAGATAAAATAATAACGAAGCACACGCCAGGCCATTGCCTCATCTTTTGTTCCTGTATCAGGCAATAAAAAGTATTTTAAAAATTAAGGAAATGGTTTTGCAAATTTCATTAGGAGGGTTTGGCCTCCCAACTAGCAGAATCCAAGACTCTCTCAAAGCCATTCTTACCCTAAATTAAAATGGAAAAGGGGCTCCCTTTGAATGTGTATATTTGGTATGCATACGATTAAAAAGCAGGAAATGCTTTTTCAAAAGCCAGTTCTGCCACTGAAATACCCAAGTTATCAAATTTCTGAAGTGAAAAGCTTATTAGAAATTCACAAGTTTTGTGTATGCGGCTCTTCACTAAGGGCACCTATTACACAAAGAGAAAAAAATGGGGTGCATAAAACATGAGTGCTAAATAACTATGGACATTTCACTAAAATCCACAAATAATTTGAGCTAATTAAATTAAATTTGTTCTCTTACTTCCAGGGGTACTGACTAAAATCAAAATACTTTTAATTAAGTGGATTATTAATTTTTGCTATTGTGAGTACAGCTGCTTATTTTTATTTTTATTTTTTTTTTTTTTCTTCAAAGCACGGATTAAACTATGCATAATGCAAACCCATCCCAAGTTTTGCCTGGCATATCAGAGGCAGTGGCATTCTCCAAAAATGAGGAAAGTGAAGGCCATTGCTGGGTTTGTGTGTTTGTATGTAGGAATGTCAAGGAGTACATAGAAACCTTAAGATTTTACAAAGTGCCACATCCATTTTGCCCCTTAAAACATCCCCTAATGTGAAAAGGGGAACGAAATGGCTGTTATTATCTATAATAATATTTATTAGCATAAGACTCAATGATATTTTGTGACATAATGGCATTACAATTTCTCCTGGAAGAAAGGCCCAGTGAATACATTCCTCACATGCGTTGTTTCTCTCTTATGACAATTTCACGCACTTAAATTTCTCATTTGTCTATGCGAGGAACGTATACAAAGATCCTCAGGTTTCAGCAAATGTGCTTGTGCCAAAGCAAATATGTGTGTGCATTGCCACATGTGACAATATACAGGCAGCCTTTATTCCTTTTCCTACACGGAAGTTTGTCACAGAGGAAGTGTGTAATGGTTATAAAGGCCCCTCCTTAAAACAAGCGGGAAAAATCACTTTCCCTATTTAATATTTCTAGCTTCCCAAAATATTGAGGTCAGCTCTATAATCTAGAGTATATATGCCAACGATATCCTTAAAAGTACATTAATTAGTGTATTATTCTGAAATTCAAACATGCTCCTTACATAAATAGTCATATGGGTCCTTATTTTCTATATTATAATAACAGAAGTCTAGGGTACCTTAGCGTAGAGAAAGTCATAATAACAGATAAAAGAATACTTCAAAAAGCTTTGGATTTAATCTTACGAAATACATTAAACCAAGCAAATCACTCAGTTTTATTTCAGACTGCACTCTGGAAGGAAACCATGAAGCTGATATGACATGATAAGGAATGCAATTGTCAGACTAATTAGATATATCACTGTAGGTTAAATGATAACAATGATGCATTCTAAGAAAAACTAAAAGAACTCAGGAGGTTTGAAATTCAATAAAAAGTATAACTGGTAAGTGTAAATCTATTGATATCTGGAAATTATTTAATTGTAAATACACAAAGAGAAATGAAGACTCGTGTAACAGCTATAATTGCCAGCAGGATGTTATTTTAACTTTTAGAATTTTTAGTTTTAATGCAAAATCTATTTGGCTTGTGATTATAGAAGAGTAATCTGAAATCCTGTAGTTATATGTTCTAAAGCTTACAGAAGCTGCTGCTTTTCTTAAACTTGGCATTTAAAGAAACGGAGAGAGAGTTAGAAAAAGGCAAACTAATTTAGGAAAACAGAAATCAAAAGAAGTAAAAAAAAGTTTTAACAAAAGTCATTATTTCAGAAGATGCTTTAAACTTCCTTTTTACAGATTGCTTGATATAATAAAAGAACGGTTATAAAAATACAGAGACTATTTACTACTAAAGAAAAATAAAGACACCACATACAAGGAAAACATGCACAGCAATGTATGTGAAAGAGATTTAGTCCTAGGTCCATAGTAAATTGCGAGAAAGGGAAATAGCTCTATGTGGAACTAATGAATGGAAAGACATCGGTCCACAATCTTTTCTAAAGTCAAATCCTTGAAATGCTCTTCCTTGCCTAGAAACGTGCTTTCTCCCCAAATGCCCCGATCCTCACCTGTCCAACTGTGCAGGATCAAAATCATCTTCCAGTTTCCAAAGGTCAAAGATGGACATCTCCAAGTCTCTGCTGCTGCAAGGAGGAAGATCGAAGAATTCCAGGTGAGTGCCAGGGATCTTCAAAGGGAAGGAGGGGTCACCTGACTGCTGGCTGTAAGAAGGCCTGGATGGCCAAGTGGAGGGACATGTAGAGAAGATGCTGTGAGAGTCCACCTGATGATGAAAGACAAGGTGATGAGGTCCGGTTCTAGAGTCTGGAAAGGATGCAACCCACTGGCATTATCCAAGAATTTACCCTCCTCGTCAGCCACATGGCTGCTGCTGGCTGCCATGCTTGGGGGCCATGATTCGCGGCTGTTTCCTCCCTTCGCCACTGGCCCTCAGCCAGAGCTTGCAAAAATTATTAGTGTCACTGGCGGTGGTGTTGGGGACGTCAAATCAATTAGGCTCCAGCTTTTCCTGCCACCTTGTTCCCTCTGAATCCCCCCCCCCCCCCCGTGGCCACTTCTCTTTTTTTGACAGGCTCCCTTTGGCCGCTGGAAGGAGCTGCTTTGAAGCCGGAGCCTGGACCAAGCCCCCACCCCCTCCCCACCCCCTCCTGCTCCCCTCCCCGCCCCTGCATGAGAGAGATTTCCTGCCCTCTTTGGACAGGGGATGTTCTGCAGCTTGTAGATAAGCAGCACAGGAGCTGCCTGCACGGGACTGATAAGGAAACTCCCAAGTCGGACCCAGCCTGAGCCAGAGGAAGACTTGGAAGGCAAACAGGAGGAAGCCCAGCGTCTGCGTGCTACAATCACACGGGCCAGTGAGCACTGAAGTTCTACGCAGCACACACAGGAGGGGAGGTAGCTTAGTAATCCTTAGAGAGCTTTCACAGGCAACCAGAAGTATGTCTTGGGTGTGAGGGTAGCCAAAATGCAGAGAAGAAATCAGGTTTTGTCCCTCCAGCCTGCTGGCTTGGGGCTCCTTCCAGACACTGTGCCTATCTGTTCTCCAGCTGGGCATCCCACGAACTTGGTTGAAAGCCAACACTTCCTTCAGCCTTACTTAATGTGGATATCAGCCCATGAGCCATTGGCAGCAAGATCAATGGCCAATTAAAGACCTCAGAACTTCCTGTAAAGAAAGTATGTTTACATGGGCCAACGTGAATTTATTAGCCTAATAGCCACTCATCTAACCTGAGGCCATTTTGATGTCATTCTCTTTTAGCCATGTCATTTATAGCCTGCCTGAAGGAAACTGGCAGAACTGCACATTCTTAGGAAAATTAATACCTTCGTAGAAAGCTCTTCCGTTTGGAATGGATCCCTTGTGAGTGACACAAGGCAAGACAGACCGTAATACAATGCAGCTGGTCAAGAGTCCTGTTCGCATTGGAGCATCGTAACGTGACTGCCACGCTGTGAATGGTGGGGTGAAATATCGTCTTTCGGCTGAGCCACAATTCCATGGAAGCATTATTTGTATATCTTAACACTATTGGGGGGAAGTGAACATGATTCAGCCAATCTACGTTGCCAATCTCAATGAAGATTAAGAAAACAGCCTCTACTACAGTGTTTCTCAACCTTGGCGACTTTAAGTCCTGTGGACTTCAACTCCCAGAATCCACCAGCCAGCGAGAGCTGGCTGGGGGATTCTGGGAGTTGAAGTCCACAGGACTTAAAGTCGCCAAGGTTGAGAAACACTGCTCTACTATGTTGTTTAAGAAACATTGAAAACCTGATTGTTCTCCCAAGCCGAGTGACTGTAGAGCTCTCTTCCACTTGTTTTAAAATTGTTTTGTTTCATCGTGGTTCTGGTATTTTTTTATATTTTGTTCTTCTGTTCAGCTGTGTTATTTATATGGATGGGGGTTTTAATTATAAGCCATCCGAAATTGCTTAAGGTATGGGCATTTCTGAAATTTGATAAATAAATGGAAAAAAAAATCCCCTGTCTTCACTGGAATATGTGAAATTCCTGAACAGAGGTGCCCTAACAACAATCCATGAAAATATTATCAAACTATTAATAAAAATCTAAAGTCCGTGAGCAAGGTTGTAGGTTAGGGATGACCCCAGGTTTTAAACAGAAAAAAATCCACCAAAAGGAAAGCAGATCTCATACATAGATGGATTCACCTTTTGGCTTAATAGTCAAGGCTAGTTTTCAGAAGCAACTATGAAATTTGCACTGCCCGATCTGCTTATGACAACCTATTATGACGAGCTATCCTTTAGAGCCGAGGTGGCGCAGTGGTTAAATGCAGCACTGCAGGCTACTTCAGCTGACTGTTATCTGCAGTTCGGCGGTTCTAATCTCACCGGCTCAAGGTTGACTCAGCCTTCCATCCTTCCGAGGTGGATAAAATGAGGACCCAGACTGTGGGGGCAATATGCTGACTCTGTAAACCGCTTAGAGAGGTCTGAAAGCCCTATGAAGCGGTATATAAGTCTAACTGCTATTGCTATTGCTATTGCAAGCTTCCATGGAGTGATTTTGCCGTAACAAATTATTTGAAAACATTTCCTGGAACTCCTGGATGCCAATAATGTCAAGAGGACTGTATGTATTTGTTTGTGTGTCTGTGTGCATGGAGAGGGTTCACCCTTTAGCAATGGGTGCATGCTCAAACTATCTGCAGGCAACATGGTATTAGGAGTAACCCACTTTGGGTTTTTTTTTATTATCTTTAACAGAAGTAAAATTTATCCTCTGAAAAGTTCGCTTTTTGGATAATGTATCAATAAGACAATAAGATGGACTTTTATAGTTGCCTTCTGTTCCACTACTCATTGCAGGCAGGCAGGGCTGGGTTCCTGCCAGTTCTAAGCTCTTATCTAGAAGAGGTTCCACAAATCTACAGTGCCGTTTAGAACCGGTTCCAGCTCCCTCCCCCTGCCCGTCCGCACATCATCAAGATGAAGAGCGAAGGAGGAATTCTGGGAGTTGAAGTCTACAAATCTTACAGCTGTCAAGTTCGACACCCCTGGGTTTTTTTTTCTAAAGGGTTAGGGGTGCAAGGATCTTGTAACTTGACAGCTTTAAGACTTGCATGCTTCAATGACAGAGTTCCTGAGCCAACATGACTGGAGAGGGATTCTGGGAGTTGAAGTCCACAAGTCTTAAAGCTGTCAAGTTTGAACACCCCTGGGGTTTTTTTTCTAAAGGGTTAGGGGCGCGAGGGTCTTGTAACTTGACAGCTTTAAGACTTGCGTGCTTCCAATGCCAGAGTTCCTGAGCCAACATGACTGGAGGAGGGATTCTGGGAGTTGAAGTCCACAAGTCTTAAAGCTGTCAAGTTTGAACACCCCTGGGGTTTTTTTTCTAAAGGGTTAGGGGCGCGAGGGTCTTGTAACTTGACAGCTTTAAGACTTGCGTGCTTCCAATGCCAGAGTTCCTGAGCCAACATGACTGGAGGAGGGATTCTGGGAGTTGAAGTCCACAGTCTTAAAGCTGTCAAGTTTGAACACCCCTGGGGTTTTTTTTTTTCTAAAGGGTTAGGGGGGGAAAGGTCTTGTAACTTGACAGCTTTAAGACTTGCATGCTTCAAATGCCAGAGTTTCTGAGCCAACGTTTTGGTTGCTAAGCAAGAGCGTTGTTAAGTGAGTTTCACCACATTTTACAAGTTGGCCACGCCCACCCAGTCACATGACTGCCAAGCCACTCCCACTCAGTCACATGGCTGGCAAGCCACTCCCACCCGGGTCAATGGCCAACAAGCCACTCCCACAAGCTGGCCACACCTACAGAAGAGGTTCTCAAAAAAATTGAAACCCACCACTGCAGGCAGAGTAGCCTTCAGCAGCCGTCCATGCTGCTGTAACAATTTCTTCCAATTGTTTTCCAGTTCTAAGTAAAACAATATACCACCATGTATGCAATCAACATGGAATACAACTATGAATTTTTTTCCTTTAAAAAAATAAGTTATTCCCCCACCTCCCAATTCCTCTCATTTTTCTTCTTCTTTAACAGAACTAGTTTCAACTAACACGTGGAGAAAACACAATCGTATTTAAAGATCCAAATAATGCGATGGACAAAATATAATTGCATGGGCTGAATTGCTGGATTTCAAATATGAAAATATATTCAACTAAATTTAGGGAATACACAAAAGTAGAAGCAAGGGGAGAGTTTGTTTAGCAATTAACCCTGCGTCCTGTCACAGAACCAGCCTTAGCACAAATAGCTTGATGGAATGTTATTCTAACTAAGACTCACCTGGGATGAGTGCAATGCAATGCAATGCTAGCCATACTTCAGGAATCAAGAGTTACTGACGGCACAACATTTGCGGTTTGTACACAGCACGACTGCGCCAGGTTAAGAGTGTTTGATTTTACCCTGACTCCAAAGGCTTGTGGGAGTTTTTGAAGCTATAAAAGTAAGATAATCAGATCAGGATCCCGGTATGGAATTACATAACTTTCCATTTCTCTTAATATCAATAGCAATATAGCAATAGCAGTTAGACTTGTATACCGCTTCCTAGGGCTTTCAGGCCTCTCTAAGCGTTTACAGAGTCAGCATATTGCCCCAACAACAATCCGGGTCCTCATTTTACCCACCTCGGAAGGATGGAGGCTGAGTCAACCTGAGCCGGTGAGATTAGCAATAGCATAGCAGTTAGACTTATATACCGCTTCATGGGGTTTTCAGCCCTCTCTAAGCGGTTTACAGAGTCAGCATATCACCCCCCACAGTCTGGGTCCTCATTTCACCCACCTCGAAGGATGGAAGGCTGAGTCAACCTTGAGCCGGTGAGATTAGCAATAGCAATAGCAGTTAGACTTATATACCGCTTCATAGGGCTTTCAGCCCTCTCTAAGCGGTTTATAGAGTCAGAGTCAGCATATCGCCCCACAGTCTGGTCCTCATTTCACCCCCTCAGAAGGATGGAAGGCTGAGTCAACCTTGAGCCGGTGAGATTAGAACCGCTGAACTGCAGATAACAGTCAGCTGAAGTGGCCTGCAGTACTGCGCCACCTCGGCTCTTCATAATGATGAAACATTACTTGCATTTCTCTTCTTTAGTCTATCTGCACCCTAATGAGCACCGGTTAGTTACTTAGACACAGGTGGGTTGCTAATTATTTTACTACCGTTTGGGGGGGTGCTCCTGCGAGCGTGATGGGCCCCCGCACACAGTGCTTCTTCACATGCGCAGAAGCATCTGGGTGGGTGGGCAGAGCCCCCCGCTGCCGCTACTACCGATTCGGTCAATCCGGGCTGAACCAACAGCAACCCCACCTCTGTACTTAGATCACCTTCTAGAAATAACCAGACAATAGACACAAATCCATCTTCATCTCTGAAGATGTGAGGCCAGGCCTGGCTCAGCAACTGGTCAATAATCTTCTCATTTTCAGTTAAGACTCTTGTGCTTTTATTTTGAAGGTGACCTGATTTCCTTAAGACACTAGAATGATTTATGGTGCTTGGAAAGAGAATAAAAATGTTTGCAAGATAGCTAAAAGAAAAGAAAGTAGCAATACTCTCTGATGACACTGGAGAACCTAAACCACAATGAGTTCCTGTAAACAAAAATAAGAGAAAAAACAAAAATAACTAAACTGCATGGAAAGAGAGATTGGCATATTTGTGGGAGAGGACTATTATTACACTCATCCCATACTGTCACCATCTAGTGGTTGTGTTATCAACAGAATGGGGCGATATGGAGGACATCTTTTGATCGAAAGGCCGCCTTTCTTTGCATTAATGGGTGAGCAGTTGCAAAGCTGATCCCAAATCACTCAAGAGGTTGACATTGTGGAATAATTAAAATCTGGCATCAGTGGGGGAAGATGTTTATTGGAATGTGGTGCTCCATCACTGGGGGGCTTTAAAAAGAGGCTGGATAGCTATGTGTCTGAAGTGGTACAGGGTGTCCTGCTTGATCAGGAGATTGGACTAGAAGACCTCCAAGGTCCTTCCAGCTCTGTTATTCTGAATATTCTGGAATGCTTGGCTTAAACAAGGGATTAATAGTTTAAACAATTTTATTTAGTGGTTGGTTTAAAACATTTGAAACATTGTTTAAATTAAACTTGCTTTAATATGCACTTGACATTTAAACAACTGAAGATTGTATTAATTAAACAGTTTGACATACACCTGAAGTATATGGCTTTTTAAAGAGATACTGTCCTCAAAATAGCTTTCAATTTTATAAGTTATTAAAAAATAAAAGTTAGTTACATATTTGTGGAAGGAAGAGTTGTGTTATTCAATCAGGATAATCAATAGTTATCCAATCATTATCCAGGCATTGTAAGTGAAACAGCCCTGCGAGAGATATGGACTCAACTACATGCCTGCCTCTCAATCCAAGAAGTCAATTATGTTCGGTAACTTCTTACTTGATGCCCTTCCCCTTGAAATTTCCATTTTCCATTTCTGCTCCCAATAGGGAGGATCCATTTAGGTTGATGCACAGAGAATAAATCATTCTACCACCAAAAAATGGGGAAAAGGGGGGAAATCTACTTATCTTAATAATTAATTCGTAATTTATATGCCGCCCAATCCCGTAGACTCCGGCGGCTTACAAATACAAAAATAAAACAAAATAAAAAAATAGGGGAAAGACAGGACAATTTAAAAAGAAACACCCATACACTCGACTTAGCTGGGGGCTGGACTCATTCATGCGTTCAACAGCCCCAGGCCTGCCGGAACAGCCAGGTTTTGGTGGCTTTTCAGAAGGTCGCGAGAATGGGAAGGGTCCGGATCTCTGCGGGTTCCACAGGGCCGGAGCAGCTACAGAAAAGGCTCTCCCCCAAGGGGCCACCAGCCAGCATTGTCCAGTCGACGGCACCTGGAGGAGGCCAGCCTGTGAGTTCTTATCAGCCGTTGGGAGGTATGTAGCAGGAGGCGGTCTCGCAGATATCCAGGTCCAAGGCCATGTAGGGCTTAAAAGTAATAACCAGCACCTTGAAGCGCGTCCGGAGGACCAATAGGGAGCCAGTGCAGCTCGCGGAGGATAGGTGTAAATGGGTGTACCGAGGTACACCTGATATCGCTCGCGCGGCTGCATTCTGGACCAACTGCAGTCTCCGAACACTCTTCAAGGGCAGCCCCATGTAGAGCGCGTTGCAGTATCGAGCCTTGAGGTGACGAGGCATGAGTGACCGTTTTTGAATTGATGCAGCAAGAACATTGTTGTGCCTTTTGAGTGATGGTTCTAATGTTAGGTGTCAATTTCAAATCCTGGGAGATTATAAAACCCCAAAACCTGAAGGATTCTACTGCTGATACAGTGCTGTCAAATACTGCATAGTAAGAGGTGGTAGAATAGAAATGCTCTTCCTAAAATCCTCTCAAAACTACAGTTTTAAGCCTGTTCAGCTAGAGATTATTCCGGCTGCACCACAGGGCCAGTTGTCCAACCTCCCATCTATATGCAGACTCATCACTGTCCCAGATAAGACCAATAAGACTGTTTGTATTATCTGCAAACTTCACTACTTCTCAGAGGGAGCCTAGAGATTCAGTCATTGTATATACAGAGAAGAGCAATGCAAAGAGCACCCAGCTCCGAGGGGCACCTGTGCTAATTGTCCGGGTGCTCAGTGTGATTTTTCCCCAGCGTCGTCTGTCGCTTCCTCTCTGTCAAAGCTAATAATCCACCCTACAAGTATGGATAGGCACTGCTAACTGAATAGGTTTAGAGAGAAGGATTTCTGGAATGATGGTATTGAATGCTGAGCTGAAGTCCACAAAAGGGACCTGTGCATCTTCCCTGAAGATTCAAGGTGTTGGAAGATGTAGCGCAGTGCCATATTGACGGCATCATCTGCCCATCTCTTTGCTCAGGAGGCACATTGCAAGGGGTCTAATGTGCGCTGGCCAGCTGACAGGGCAACGCCTTGTGCCATAGGTTCTCCATCCCGGCTCTATTGCTTTGCATGCACATCAAGAGTGTGATGCACCGGAGACAAATTCCTTGTCTAATCACACTTGGCCAAATAAAGCATTGCCTTTCCATTCTATACAGTTGAGAAATAGTGTTCCTAGAGTTCGTTCAGCAGTTAATGCAGCCTTTATTGATCTGAGATGCTTTCAAGATTGTCTCTTGACTGAAATTTCGAAAGGCCTTTGAAGTACTCTTCAGTGGAAAGAAAGTTGTTATTGCTTATCCGAAAAAACACCATGAGATTTCCCAGAGGAAGGTGTGGTATAATACACCCAGAGATTATAACTATGGAATTCCTGTCAAAAGAGATGTCAGACAAGAATGCATTTTGTTCCCCATTCTTTTCAATCGTTGCCCAATCGTCTCGTAGCCAAATTGAACAATACAGCTCTCTTATCAGCCAAAATTGGGAAATAAACATGTCTACATCATCCTTTATGCCAGCTGTGCTGGCTGGGGGATTCTGGGAGTTGAAGTCCACAGGACTTAAAGTCTCCAAAGTTGAGAAACACTGCTTTATGCAGATGACACTGTTCAACTTTGCAGACGCAGAGTGGCCTAAGTATTTGCCAAATACTACTGGAAGAAATGCTGAAAATCAGTACCCCCAAGTCAAGGTTATGCTGTGCGCTGAGCATCCCAACTTACAGGTGTACCCCAATATAATGAATCAAGGATTTCAACTAGTCAGATATTGTTTTTTCAAGTTCACTGATAACCATAAAGCCCATGCTGATTATGCTTTCCTAACTAGGTGGAAACCAGAAGCTTCCTTTGTATCTACAATGCTTAAAATCTTCTTAGCTAAGGTCTGTTGTCTTTGGGGCCCAGATCAATCCTTCCAGCTCATCCCTTCTTCCTTGAAAAAGTACAAGCCCAGTTTCTAAGACTCACTGTACTAATGTGATGTGTGCTATGAAGCCAGTTTACTTAAAATAAAATTGGACAAGCATTTCTCTGGAATGGTATAGGGTAAGGGTTAGCAATAGCAATAGCAGTTAGACTTATATACCGCTTCATAGGGCTTTCAGCCTCTCTAGGCGGTTTACAGAGTCAGCATATCGCCCCCACAGTCTGGGTCCTCATTTCAACCCACCTCGGAAGGATGGAAGGCTGAGTCAACCCTGAGCTGGTGAGATTTGAACCGCTGAACTGCAGATAACAGTCAGCTGAAGTGGCCTGCAGTACTGCACTCTAACCACTGCGCCACCTCAGTTGCTAACCTTGTGTGCCGAAAGCATTTGTGCGCGCGCAACAGTGCACATGTGTGCACCCACACCCATAATGCAATGCATGTGCGACAACCCCTCATGCACCATGCCCCCCCTGCACATTCTGGTGTGACACCCCCCTGTGCTTCCCCCTGCATGCATGCAGAAACCCCCCGCACCACATGATTTTGGGCCTAGCAGGCTTCCATGAAGCCTCCTGGGACAAAACACGGGCTGTGGAGGGGGACACACTGCACCCCCTCATGCCACCCCTACGCGTGCGTGTGTATTTCCCACATCCACGGGGGAGAGACCCCAAAATCACCTGGCAGTCGTGAGGCACATGTGCACATGTGCGATGGAGTGGTTATGTGATGGCTCACATGCCTGCAGGGAGATCTCCGTGCGCCACCTGTGGCACATGTGCCATAGGTTCGCCATCATGGGTATAGGATCTCCTGCTTGAGCAGGAGTTTGCCTTAGAAGACCTCCAAGGTCCCTTCCTGTTATTCTAAATTATTCTGTGTTAAAAAAAAATTTTTCCTTGAAAAATATACTTTTTTATTTTCCATTTTCATGACATACAATCACATGTATACTGATTACATAGCAATATCCTATTGGTTAAGTAGTAATTACATCAGTTCCTCTTGCCATCCACGCCCAGAAAGATAAAAACCCATGATTAGCTCTTCTGCTCTCCATACACCTCTTTCTTCTACCTCTCTCCTACCTCCTTTCTTCCCTCCATCATCCTTTCCTAGTCTACTTCCCCTTCCTTTCTCCTTCTCCTCTCTTTTCATTCCACTCCTCCTTATCCTCCTCATCTTCCCCCCTTACCCTCTCTCCTATCCCTCCCTTCCCATCTTTCTTCTCTCCTCTATTTCCCACTCTTCCTCTCATTGGTGTATTTCAGCTTCCATATCAATATACTTAACATATCCTAGTTTTAAAGAAAATAATCCAAAAAGATAAAAACCCATTATTAGCTCTTCTGCTCTCCATACACTTCTTTCTTCTACCTCTCTCCTACCTCCTTTCTTCCCTCCATCCTCCTTTTCTACTCTACTTCCCCTTCCTTTCTCCTTCTCCTCTCTCTTCATTCCACTCCTCCTTATCCTCCTCATCTTCCCCCTTTACCAGCTCTCCTATCCCTCTCTTCCCATCTTTCTTCTCTCCTCTGTTTCCCACTCCTCCTCTCATTGGTGTATTTCCGCTTCCATATCAATATACTTAACATATCCTAGTTTTAAAAGAAAATAATCCAAAAAGATAAAAACCCATTATTAGCTCTTCTGCTCTCCATACACCTCTTTCTTCTACTTCTCTCCTACCTCCTTTCTTCCCTCCATCATCCTTTCCTACTCTACTTCCCCTTCCTTTCTCCTTCTCCTCTCTTTCATTCCACTCCTCCTTATCCTCCTCATCTTCCCCCCTTACCCTCTCTCCTAACCTCTCTTCCTATCTTTCTTCTCTCTTCTGTTTCCCACTCTTCCTCTCATTGGTGTATTTCAGCTTCTGAGCAAACTCCATTCTATGTTGATGGTATTTATGCTTCCATATCAACATACTTAACATATCTAGTTTTAAAGAAAAATAAGAGGAGACAGTATACATGTGCATCATATTACATTAAAATCTAACACCCCTCGTCAAGCCTAATATACATCCCTCCCTCCCACCCTCCCCCCAACCCCCCCCCCAGCCTTCCCTCCCCCGACTTCCCAGAACCCATACACGGTATCTTGAAACAAATCTTGAACAAAAACTGTGTTAAAATTGAAACATCTGTCCGTGTTTACTTCTTTCCTTAATGGCTTAAACTATTTTTTCTCCTGACTGGTCTGGCTCTTCCAATCTTGCTTGACAAGTTTAATTCTTCCTACCCTGTTTCCCAAAAATAAGGACCTCCCCAGATAATAAGCCCTCCCTGAAAATATTGCAATACAGCAGCAGCCACCAGGTGACCACGCTCAGCACCTCCTGCACCTCAAAAATAATAACCACAATATTGCACCGCAATAATCGAGATGGGCTATGTGTTGGCCAAACCAAAGCACCATGCCACAGACAGAGAGACACTTGGATCTGAGAGTTTTGCCTAGAAATGTTGTTGAGTTGCTCTACTCATCTACTCTGCCCTGCTAGGTGCCTTAGCTAGCCGAGGGTGGCGCAGTGGTTAGGGTGCAGCACTGCAGGCCACTTCAGCTGACTGTTATCTGCAGTTCAGCGGTTCTAATCTCACCCGGCTCAAGGTTGACTCAGCCTTCCATCCTTCCGAGGTGGTGAAATGAGGACCCAGACTGTGGGGGGCGATATGCTGACTCTGTAAACCGCTTAGAGAGGGCTGAAAGCCCTATGAAGCGATATAGAAGTCGAACTGCTATTGCTATTGCTATTAGCTCTATAACAGCCCTCCGATTCAGAAGGCCAGATTTAACACCCTCCCAAAGCTATTATTGAGGGGAGGCATTGGAACAGCCCGCTTGAGTGGGAACTGTGCCTCTGTGGCGGAGAAGCAATTGAAACCTTGGGTCATGTTGCATTTGGTGCTCACTGAACGCTGACACTTAGCAGAAACGTTGATCTTAGCAGAAGGTTATGTTCAACTCTCTGGTTGCCCCAACCTCTTTAACTTCCCATTGTTAGATCGGACCAGTTTGATTCTTCTTCACAGAACAGAAATATTTGCTAAAGAGATGAATTCAATTTCAATTTCAATTTTAGTGGATTTGTATGCCGCCCAATCCCGAAGGACTCCAGGTGGCTTACATAAAAACAGTTTAAGAAATATTAAAAGAATTTAAAATACAAAACAAAGTGAATTAAAAAAGACACAACATGCACTCGATCTTAGTGGGGCTGAAGCTCAATCAAAGATCAGCATCCCCAGGCCTGCCGGAACAGCCAGGTCTTAACAGACTTTCGGAAGGCCGAGAGAGTGGGGAGGGGTCCGGATCTCAGGGGGAAATAGCAGTCTGGGTCCTCATCTCACCCACCTCGGAAGGATGGAAGGCTGAGTCAACCTTGAGCCGGTGAGATTAGAACTGCTGAACTGCAAATAACAGTCAGCTAAAGTGGCCTGCAGTACTGCACCCTAACCACTGTGCCGCCTCGGAGGAGAGCCTTCTCTGTGGCTGCTCCGACCCTGTGGAATCAGCTACCCCCAGAGGTCCGGACCTCACCCACCCTCATGGCCTTCAGAAAAGCTGTTAAAACCTGGCTGTTCCGGCAGGCCTGGGCTGTTGATCTTATTATGTAGGGTCCAGCCCCGATCAGAACGTATGCGTGTTGGAGAATTTTTAAATTGTTTTTTTTTATTTTTATCTTGTTTTTTGTTCTTCTTTTCTTGTTCTTTGTAAGCTGCCCGGAGTCCTTTGGGATTGGGCGGCCTATAAATCTAATGAATTGAATTGAATTGAATTGAAGACACAAACTAACCAACAAATCCACCCCATAAAAGTCTATGTGCAATGGTGGGTCATCTAATCATCTGCACTCACTCTTCTTATTTTTGGCGGATTGCTCATTTGATTTTTTTTTTAATGTATCTCAATTTCCAAATGCAGATACATGCAAGGAGCATGGCAGCCCTCCCACGTATGCGTATTTTGAAATGAAGGAAGCCACATGCCCACTTGAAAGCCATTTCACACCGTAACTAAGCATGTCACTAGAAATGTAAAACACGCTGAAATCTTTTTTTTCTGTTGGAACTTGAAGAAAAAATGTAGCTGCTTTGATCAACTCATGAAAGCCGGCGCATCAGACGATGGCAAGGAGATGTGCTCAGATTAAGTCCTAACCATTTTCCAAATCATTTCTGAAGCATAACATGGCCCTTGTAAATGTGTGGTTTTTAGTAGTTGAATATTGTGCCAACTCACATGGCAAGCACCACTAACCACTGTGGAACCCATTAAAATCTCAGCAGTGCATAGTCCTAGAGCATGAACTATACTGTATATCAAGTTTTTCTTCTGTCCAGATTCACCTCTCTTTTGCCCTGTGCTCCAGAGAAGTTCTTTTGAACCCATCAGTCATAGTACGCATGCCAACATTTTCATACACCTGAGCTCTATTTCAGAATTTTAAAATAATCCCAACTATTCAGCACCTCATTGAAAACTTTCCCATGTTTGTAATATAAATGAATTGTCTCTAGGGAGAAATGAAAATTGTTGTCCACTTCTCTTTCCCGCTCTCAGAATTGGTTGACATATAACATTCAAGAAAATATATTTTTAAAGAAGAAAATAGGTAAGTAGAACAACTACTTCTATACAGCCACACAGAATGTTCTTAATACACTGGGAAGAAAGGTTGAGATCACAGAACCTGGATGTAATGGCTTCCCTCCTAACTTGAGAATGTAAAGACTCTTGAGACGGATTATTTCAAAAGGAACCTTTAATCAGGCAGGATGGAAACCATTAGAAGCAAAGCAGCATCTGAAAACCTTTAGGACACGCAAATGGGATTAAGCTGATAATGACCCCTCCCCTTTGTCCGAATGCAGATTCTGACCAATACACAAGTATGAAGATGCTTCCTTAACTCTTCTGCCCTGGGAGTCAATAAAGAACACATTCCCATGGCTATCTCTAGTTCGACATCAAAGTAATATACCCCACATGGCTACCATAAAACATCCCTCCAGAGATGTTGGGACCTTCAGTCTCCCGGTGACAGGAGTGACCAGTTGTAAAGTTGTAAAACTCAGTTGTTTCAGATGTAGCTAATGATTTAACTCCGAGGCTCCCCTCCTCCCAATTGAATGGCAGTATCACTTTTAGGGATCTGACACTGGATTCATTTGAAGGTGATAAAGCCGAATGTATCTTGAAATCTTAAATTCTGGTATTAAATAATTATTTTTTAAAAAAAGTGCAGCTCCTACAGAACAAAACACTTGTATACCTGCTTTAAACAGAATAAGGAAGGGCAATTACATTGCTGCTGAAGTTGAAATCATATCCACATAAAGCCAATCGGAATTTAAACAGAGCTGAGGTGGCGCAGTGGTTAGGGTGCAGCACTGCAGGCTACTTCAGCTGACTGCAGTTCTGCAGTTCGGCTGTTCAAATCTCACCGGCTCAAGGTTGACTCAGCCTTCCATCCTTCCGAGGTGGGTGAAATGAGGACCCGGATTGTTGGGGGCAATATGCTGACTCTGTAAACCGCTTAGAGAGGGCTGAATAGAATAGAATAGAATTTTATTATTTGTATGCCGCCCTTCTCTGGGAGGACTCAGGGCGGCGAACAATTCAAGGGGGAAAAGGGGAACATAAAAAAACAAAATACAAATAATAAAAGTAGACAACAGTCGCACAACCATACATGTCGAGAGGGGAGGGAACTCATCACCCCCAGGCCTGCCGGCAAAGCCAGGTTTTGACGGCTTTTCGGAAGGCCTGGAGAGAGGTGAGGGTCCGAATCCCTGCGGGGAGTTCATTCCAGAGGGCTGGAGCTGCCACAGAGAAGGCCCTCCCCCGGGTAGTAGCCAGATGGCATTGGCTGGTAGACGGAACCCGGAGGAGGCCAACCCTGTGAGATCTAATGGGTCTGTGGGAGGTAATTGGCAGGAGGCGGTCTCTCAAGTACCCAGATCCAATACCAAAGCCCTATGAAAGCCCTATGAAGCGGTATATAAGTCTAACTGTTATTGCTATTGCTAATTAATATGGGAAAGAAATTGTACAACTTTCTAGTTGATAACGTCATTCTTCTTCAATTGAAAAAAAAAGGGGGAGAGAATGTTGGTATTATGACCACATGATGACAATACCAGCTAGAACCACCTAGAACTCTAACCAATGAAGACAAGAATGTCCATCCACAAGAGGGCCAGGCCTTGTGAAGCCACTGTGGGGCCCATTCTCTTTGCTAGGGTCCCTTATAACCGTAGGCCAGCGTTCCTAGCAGTTCAGCAGCCATTTGATTATTGCTTCTCCCAAGTATTGCTGGTAGCACAGTCTCTTTCCTCCTCTGAGGGACCTCAACATGGGACAAGCTGCGCTGGGTTTCAGGATCCCAGAGAAGCAGGCAGGTAAGAGTGTCCGTCCTTCACCCCTTCTTCTGCTTGCTAAGTGATGCGTGCCATTTAGGGTGAAAGGTTGCCCACCCCTAGCCTAGAAACAACCCCCCCACCCTTATCAATCCTATCCCAGGGCAGGTGAAACGTTATCATAAGAAGAATTTTAACAATGACCAAGAAGAAAATTGCTTCTAAACTCTTTGTAAATAAGCTCTTGGCTGTTAGAAACAAATAAATGAAACCATCACATATACGCCATATAGAGCCGAGGTGGCGCAGTGGGTAGAGTGCAGTACTGCAGGCCACTTCAGCTGACTGCTATCTGCAGTTCAGCGGTTCAAATCTCACCGGCTCAAGGTTGACTCAGCCTTCCATCCTTCCGAGGTGGGTGAAATGAGGACCCGGATTGTTGTTGGGGGCGATATGCTGACTCTGTAAACTGCTTAGAGACGGTTGAAAGCCCTATGAAGCGGTATATAAGTCTAACTGCTATTGCTATCTATCTATCTATCTATCTATCTATCTATCTATCTATCTATCTATCTATCTCTATATCTCTGTCTGTCCATCCATCCATCCATCCATATCTCTTATCTATCTATCTATCTATCTATCTATCCTAATCTATCTATCTATCTATCTATCTATCTAGAGCCGAGGTGGCGCAGTGGTTAGAGTGCAGTACTGCAGCCACTTCAGCTGACTGTTATCTGCAGTTCAGCGGTTCTAATCTCACCGGCTCAGGGTTGACTCAGCCTTCCATCCTTCCGAGGTGGGTGAAATGAGGACCTGGATTGTTGGGGGCGATATGCTGACTCTGTAAACCGCTTAGAGAGGGCTGAAAGCCCTATGAAGCGGTATAGAAGTCTAACTGATATTGCTATTATTGCTATTAGTCGTTTAGCACTGTTTTACTCTGACGGCAGAATTCTGGGGAGCTGTTGTACAGAACAGGAAGCCAGGCCTGGACGGCTGTCTGTGAAAACACCTGGAATCAGATGAAGGCGGGCGGAATGAGCACCCAAGAACATTCGCATTAATGTGGAAGACTGATGAGGGCTAGGTCTGCGGGAGAGGCAGCTTTGAATGGCAGGAAATGTCTTCACTTCCTGCTTCTCCCGGAGCCACTGCTCAGGAAAATATTACTCAGAGCCATTAGGCCACTTCACACAGAGCAATAGAGTTGTTTCGCGCTCATTGCTTCCTGCTCCGTCCTGGAATTGACTTTCCCGGAGCAAAGGCTTTGCCAGAGGCTTTGCGATCATCGAAAACCCAAACCTGAATCAGCTAATCCAGAAGGGATGGGGGGGGAAAGGAGACCCCACTATGACAAACAGCAGCACATGGGGGGGGGGGATGGCTGCAAAAATCAATAAATAAATAAGTTCCAGGAAATTTTGCAGGCAAATAAACCAGGTGGTTGATGCAAAGTTTAGAAAAGTGAACACTGGCTTTATGGACAAGCAGGCATGATTAACATGTTAATGCAGTGTTTCTCAATCTTGTCAACGTGAAGGTGTCTGGATTTCAACTCCCAGAATTCCCCAGCCAGCATTCGCTGGCTGGGGAATTCTGGGAGTTGAAGTCCAGACACCTTCACGTTGACAAGGTTGAGAAACACTGTGTTAACGTGAGGTAACACTCTGTAGCAATAAGCACACATGGCTGCAAAGTCGAGCATGTCCGGGCCGCCACCAGGCCTCCTAAACCCAGTTTTCCTTTGTGGCGCTATATTCTGCCACATAAGCTGCCTCCATCTGCAGCCATGGATAGCACCTCTGAGGCTATGAAGAGGGTCTTGTGTTTTATTTATTATTAAGATGGTTCTCCCACCTTTATTACTTGATAAGTAACTCAATAAAGGTGGCAAACATACTTAATACTCCTTCTTCTTCCAACAACAGCTCCGTGAGATGGGTTAGGGCAGTGGTGGGTTTCAAAACTTTGGAACCTACTCTGTGGGTGTGGCCTCCTTTGTGGGAGTGGCTTGCCGGCCATGTGCTCTCTCTCTCTCTCTTTCTTTCTCTTTCCTTCCTTCTGTCTCTCTGTCCCTTTTTTCTTTTTTCTTTCATCTCTCACTCTTTTTCTTTCTTTTTTTATTTATTTCTTGCTTTCTTTCTCTTCTCTCTCTCTCTCTCTCTCTGTCAGTCTGTGTGTGTGTGTGGTGTGTGTGTGTTTGTTTGTGTGTGTGTGGCAGTGGTGGCTTTCAAAAAATTTTGGAACCTACTCTGTGGGTGTGGCCTCCTTTGTGGGAGTGGTTTGCCGGCCATGTGACCTGGTGGGAGTGGCTTGCCGGCCATGTCTTCTCTCTCTCCCTCTCTCTCTCTCTCTCTCTGTCTCTTTCCTTCCTTTTGTCTCTCTGTCCCTTTTGTCTTTTTTTCTTTCATCTCTCTCACTCTTTTTCTTTCTTTTTTATTTTTTTATTTATTTCTTCCTTTCTTTCTCTTACTCTCTCTCTCTCTGTGTCAGTCTGTCTGTCTGTCTGTCTGTCTGTCTCTCTCTCTCTCTCTCTCTCTCTCTCTCTGTGTCAGTGGTGGGTTTCCAAAAATTCTGACACTTGTCAGAACCACCTTAAATTACCCCACACACAGCACTGGCATGCATAAGAATAGGATGCAAACTTGTTTTTTAAAAGGCATCTTTGGTTTGCGTTAAAACAACTTCAACACACGCAATGTTCTGATTGCACCACAAACGCAGTAGTCATCCTTCCCTTTCACAGAGGCACTGAGTTTTATAAATATGAGCATGATAGTGTAGAATAATCATATCCAAGGACCAGTGGTGGGTTTCAAACATTTTTGGAGCCTCTTCTGTAGGTGTGGCCTGCTTTCCGGGTCCACTGGTGGAACCTCTTCTAACCGGTTCGGTAGATTTGACGAACCGGTTCTACCGAACGGGTGCGAACTGGTAGGAACCCACCTCTGGGTTAGGCTGAGGGAGAGGGACTGGCCCAAGGATTTCATGCCCAAGGCAGCACCAGAAGCCCCTGTCTTCCTGGGCCACTGGGTGAAAAACTCAGTGCTACAGCAAGCGTTTCCAGCCCTGGACAAGGAGCCACACATTTCTGCTAATAATAATTGGAGTCCCTAGCATGGATCCCCTTGGATGAATCAGAGAGGAGAGGCAAGGGAGGTTCCCTCCCCAATAGCTTACGCTGTAACAACAAATACGTTTTTAAATTGATTTTTGTTCTCCTTTTATTGTTGGGAGGGCAAGAGATCATTTTAGCAGAAGTAAACAATCTGTCTCGTTAAACCTTTGGCTGGGAGCTTATTGGAACATGGTCTGTTTTTGTGGGGGGGGGGGGGTTGGCTTTCTAATCGTACTGTGGCTATGATTTGGGTGACCCTCCCGAGGCAAACCAAATTTGTAGAGTCTGCAAAAGCTGACCATTATGCAACACGGCCCCAAATCCTGGCCCTGCCCCTAATGGCGTTTCCCACAGATGCACCATAGTTTCTCCTTGGTGTATCCTTGGTGTATCCCATGCTCTCACCTAGAAGCAGCGCCCACCTCTGCACATGCCCCCCCCCCCAGGCACACGGCATTGTGCCTGCCTCGCACCACGCGTGCACAAGCAGCACACAGAAAGAGAGAGAGGGAGGCAATCTGGGGGCCTGCGAGGGCTGCCCTCTGGATCCAATGGCAGGAAGCACCTGGCCCGTCTGACGGAAGCAGCCGGCTCTATCGGCTTCCTGCTCTTCCTGTTGTATTGGGGGTTGGGGAGACCGGCTAGTGCAGGGAGGATGGGGGCAGCGCGGGTTCTCTGTCCAAACAGGATGTGTGCAGAAGTGACCACTTACAGGTGGCTGGATTTCCCTTATTTCACTGGCTTTTGCTTGATTTTAAAGTATGGCAAACTCCGAGAGATCAATCCTCCTCTCTCAGGAATTACGACAGATGTTGGGCACATCCCTAGGGAGACACCTCATAGCAATAGCAGTTAGACTTCTATACCGCTTCATAGGGCTTTCAGCCCTCTCTAAGCGGTTTACAGAGTCAGCATATCGCCCCCCACAGTCTGGGTCCTCATTTCACCCACCTCGGAAGGATGGAAGGCTGAGTCAACCCTGAGCCGGTGAGATTTGAACCGCCGAACTGCAGATAACAGTCAG